>NW_007248496.1:165036-229139 GCF_000164805.1 Carlito syrichta
GAGCAGCCACTGCACTCCAGTCTGGGTGACGGGGTGAGACTCCTACTCAAAAAAAAAAAATTGGTGAAATACCTTTATTCAGAATCCATTCATAAAAATCTGAGTTTTCAAATTTATTTATAAGATTGTATTATTCTCTTATCTTTTTCATCTATGCTCCATAATTGTGTTCCCTTTTAATTAACATTATGATACATTTTTTCTTTATCAATTCCCCACTGAGTTATCTATTTTGTTAGTCTTTTCACTTATTTTCTTTTGTCTTTGTTGATTGTTCTCTATTTCTTTATCATTTTATCTATTTCAGCTATAACTTTATGTTCAGCTATAACTTTAATTATATTTGTCTACTTTTCTTCCTCCTAACTTTGTAAATGAAACACTTAATTTTATTTTCTTAGCCTATGTGTATTTCTTTTTTTCTTTTTTTGAGTTTGGAGTCTCACTCCATTATCCAGGCTGGAGTGCAGTGGCATGCTCACAGCCTCCCCAGCGTCAACCTGCTGGGCTCCAGCGATTCTTCTGCCTCAGCCTTCCAAGTAGCTATAACTACAGGTGCGTGCTACCACACCCCGCTTTTATTTTCATTTATTTTTTTATTGTAGAGATGAGTTCTCACCAAGTTCTGTTCTTGAACCCACAGGCTCAGATAATCCATTTGCCTTGGCCTCCCAAAGTACTGGGATTGCAGGCTGAGCCACCAAGCTGGGCGGGTAGTGGTTTTTAAAAAAATTTATCTTTAATTGTGATAAAATACATATAATATAAAATTTACTATCTTAACCATTTTTAAGTGCGCTTGCTAAAAGTATACATGGGCATTAAGTGCATGCTCATTGTTGCGTAATCCTCACCACCATTTATTACCAAAACTCTTTTCATCTTGTAAAACTCAATAGTTATTAAAAAATAACTACCCATTCCTTTCTCTCCTCGAATCCCTGGCACCCAACCTTCCACTTTCTTTTTCTTTTCTTTTCTTTTTTTTAAAGTGAGAAAGCAGAATTTATTGAGAGTACAGGAACGCTCCCACGCTCCCACAGTGGGAAGGGACCCAAAGAGGTTGCCCAACATTCCACTTACATCTCTATGAATTTACCTGCTCTAAGTACCTTAGCATAATGCTATTAAGGTTCATCCATAGTGTATCAGAATTTCCTTCCTTTTTGAGGCTGAATGACATTTTATTGTACATATATACCACATTTTGTTTATCCATTAATTTATTCATCAGTGGACATTTGCATTGCTTCCTCCTATTAGCTATTAAGAATAATGCTGCAGTGAACATGAATGTACAAATATATTTTTGAGACTCTATTTTCAATTCTTGTGGGCATATACCCATAAGTGGAATTGCTGGCTCATATGGTAATTCTACTTTAATTTTCTTTGAGGACCTGTCGTACTGCTTTCTACAGAGCTGTACTCTTTTAAACTCCACAATAGTGCACAAGGGTTCCAAGGGTTCTCCACACATCTTCACCAGCTTGCTATTTTCTAGAGGTTTTTTGTTTTTTGTTTTTTTTTTAGTTGGAGTCTCAGTCTTGTCACCCAGACTGCAGCGCAGTGGCTCGCTCATGGCCACCGCAGCCTCAGCCTGCTGGGCTCAGGCGATTCTGCCTCAGCCTTCCAAGTAGCTGGAACTACAGGCACGTGCCACCACGCCCAGCTAGTTTTTGTGATTTATTGTAGAGACGAAGTATCACCAAGTTGCCTAGGTTGGTCTCGAACCCTCCAGCCCAGGAAATCCTCTTGCCTCGGCCTCTCAAAGTGCTGGGATTATAGGCTGAGCCATCACGAGTTTTCTATTTGTTTTTGTTTTATGAGTTTTTTGATAGTAGTCATACTAATGGTTGTGAGGTGGTATCTCATTATGATTTTGACTTGCATTCCCCTAGTGTTGAACATCTATCTTTTCATGTGCTTATTGGTCATTTGTACATCTTCTTTGAGAAATGTCTGTTCAAGTTCTTGGTCCATTTTAAAATCAGATTGTTTGCTTTTTAGTTGTTATTGAACCATAGAAGTTCTTTCTATATTCTGAATATTGATGTCTTGTCAGATATATGATTTGCAAATATTTGCTCCGATGTAGTGGGTTGCTTTTTCACTCTGTTGCTTGTGTCCTCTGATACAGAGAAGTTTCTCCTTTTGATGTCCAATCTATCTATTTTTTTCTTTCGTTTCTTGTGCTTTTGGTATTGTGATAGTGTTTTAATTATCATTTTCTTCTAAATATTTTTAAATTTTCCTCCATGTTTTATTTATTAAAAGGTATATTTTTAATCTACAAATATATAGGAATTGGATGTTTGTCTTTCTATTATAAATTTCTAATTCAGATGCTTCATGGTCAGAGAACATGGTATATGGTACTGATTATGTGAAATTAATTTAAATTTACTTTAGTGATCTACTATGACATCAAGTTTTATAAATATTCCATGTACACTTGAGAAGAATATGTAGCTCTCATGGTTGAATGAAAAATTCTACGTATGCCACTCGATCAAGCTTGTGAATTGTGTTGTTTATGTATATATTTGTTAATTTTATGTTTGTTTGACCCTTGTTAGTTCTTATGACACTTTGTGTTTTAAGCCTCTCTTGTCTGATATTCATAAGTGACATCAATGTGCTCTTGGCTAGTATTTACCGAATATACACATTTTCTCCATCCCTTTACTTTCAAACTTTCTATGTCATTTTGTTTTAGTCATATTTCTTGGAAATAGCTTACAACTTTTAGATTTTTATACAAACTGGCAATCTCTTTTACTAGTTGGCAAGTTAAGCACGTTTATATTATTTTGAGTATTGATATATTGGAGTGCACTATCATCTTATGTTTTTGTTGTTACGTAATATTTATACATATTTATGGAGTACATGTGATATGTTGGTACATGCATAGAACGTGTAATAATCAAGTCAGGGTATCTGGGGTATCCATTGCCCCAAGTATTTTTCATTTGAATGTGTTAGGATCACTTAAGTCCCCTCTTCTAGCTATTTTGAAATATACAGTACAGTGTTGTTAACTATAGTCACTCTGCTCTGCTATCGAACATCAGAACTCATTTCTTTTATCTAATTGTATGTTTGTACCCATTAACCAATCCCTCTCCATTTTCCCCCTATCCACCCACACATACTTCCCAGCTTCTGGTATCTATCATTCTACTCTCTACCTTCATGAGACCAACTTTTTAGTTCCCACATATGAGTGAGAGTGTGTGATGTTTGCCTTTCTGTGCCTGACTTATTTCACTTAACATGATGATTTCCACTCACATCCATGTTGCTGCAAATGGTATGATCTCATTCTCTATGGCCGAACAATATCCCATTATGTATATATTGCATTTGGTTTATCCATTTGACCACTGATGGACAGTTAGGTTGATTGCACATTTTTTTCTATTGTGAATACTGCTACACTAAACATGCGAGTGCAGGTATCCCTTTGATATGATGATGTTTTATTCACTTGGGATAAATACCCAGTTGTGGGATTGCTGAATTATATGGTAGTTCTACTTTTAGTTTTTTTGAGAAAGCTCTGTATGGTTTTCCATAATGGCTGTATTAATTTGCATTCCTACCAATGGTGTATAAGAGTTCCTTTTTCTCCACGTCCTCACTAGCGCTATTATTGTTTGTCTTTTTAGTAATAGCCATTCTAACAGGAGTGCAATGCTATCTCAAAGTTTTGATTTGCATTTTTCTGATAATTAGTAGTATTGAGCATTTCTTCATATCCCTGTTTGCCATTAATATGCCTTCTTTTGAGAAATATTTATTCATGTCCTTTGCCCACATTTTAATTTTTTTTCTGTTGAGTTGTTTTCCTTGTATATTCTGGATGTTAGTTCTTTGTCAGGTGAATAGTTTGCAAATATTTTCTCCCGTTCAACACGTTGTGTCTTCATTGTTGTTTTTTCTTTTGCTGAGCAGAATTTTTTTTAGTTTAATGTAGCCCCATTTGTCTATTTTTGTCTTTGCTGCCTGTGCTTTTGAGGTTTCAGCCATAAAACCTTTGCCTAGATCAATGTCATGGAGTGTTTCTCTGCGGGGGCCAGCCCCACAAGGGTGGTGAGATATCCTGAAGGAGAGACGGATAGGCGACGGACGAAGATCATATACACGGACACCTGCTTCTTGAACAGATGACGATTTAATGCTAGTTAACACAGAGCTTTTATACCATTTGTGAAGGGGCAAGACAAAGAAAATTCTTTCACATACATATCTTTTAAAAGTTACCCGCTAGTGGTCTTAGTAGCGAACAAACCAAGATTCCCATAGGCATTTAGACAACAAGTCTTATTCATAAAGCCAACAATGATACTTTCAGTCCAATGTCCCAAATTACAGTTCTTGAAATGTTTCAAGAAAGTTTCTTTAAGTGTATATTTCTTTATGTGTCAGGAATTTTCTCATCTTAGGCTCTTGTGTTCTTCAGAGTCCTGTGATCGCCTCCCTTGTCCAGATGTCCTCGTTACTTTTCTCTTATCTTGCAGTGCTTGTTTCTAAAGAAAACTCAAAAGAAGCTTTTAGTAATGTTTCCCAGGCCCCTCAAGGTTACTTTCTGTTTTAGCTGATCTGTCATAAAAGTGTCTGATTATTATATTATGAGTTCAGTGAAAACCTACTCTATAAATGTTAACTTAGAGTTTTAACTATAGAATTAAGTAAAAACCTTAACATTAATCTTTATCCTAAGTCAGTGAAAATAGTGTTATATATCACCTACATAACTCCTAGATAAGTGTTAAAACTTATAATGAATTCATAATAAACTACTATAAACTTGTGCTTGTAAAAATCCTTATGTCTAAACACTAAATTGCATAATTCTATGCTTCTAAAAAACCTTATGTCTAAACACTAAACTGTATAATTCTAAATCAAATAAGGAGTGAATATACTTATATCATTTATTACCTAAGCAATATCTAGTAACTTATAACCAAGTGAAAGAAAGCATTCTTGATGTGCTTCAGAGTTTAATCCTTGCATATGTTAGAAAAGGCCAAGTGGCATAGTGGGAAAAATGGAAAAATAAACCATGACATTTCCAGGTTAGCTGTGAGTACTTCACATAAACATGCCATTTTCTTCTTCCACGACTGCACAGAATTCTTCGGCGGTATCAAACAGCAAAGGTGGAAGACAGAAGGGCCTCAGCTTCCCCGGGCTCGCCCTGCGGCCCCAGGTCTTTGGCCCACCCGGACCCTGTCAATCAGGTGGGCCTCCAAGGCTGGCTCCCAACTTTTCTCTTATGTTTTATGTTTTCTACTAGAAGCTTTATAGTTTTTATGTTTAAGACTTTAATTCATCTTGAGTTGATTTTTTTATATGGTGAGAAATAGGGGTCCAATTTATTCTTCTGTGTATGGATATCCAATTTTCCTAGCACCATTTATTGAAGAGGGTGTCCTTTTCCTGATGTATGTTCTTGGTGCTTTTGTCAAATACTAGCTGGCTTGAGGCTGGGCACGGTGGCTCATGTCCATAATCTCAATGTTTTGAGGGAGCCAAGGTAGAAGTATCATTTGAAGCCGGGAGTTTAAGACCAGCTTGTGGATTATAATCCTATCTCTACAAAAATTTAAAAATTAGCTGGGCATGGTGACACATACCTGTAGTCTTAGCTACTTGGGAAGTTGAGGTGAGAGGATCACTTAAGTCCAGGAGTTTGAGGTTACAGTGAACTATGATCATACCATTGCACTCCAGCCTGGGTAACAAAGTAAGACTGTCTCTAAAAATAAATAAATAAGCTTTAAAAAGAAAATTAGCTAGCTGTTAATATGTGGATTTATTTCTGGTTCTCTGTTCTGTTCCATTGGTCTACGTGTCTGTTTTTTGTTTGTTTGTTTGTTTGTTTGTTTGTTTTACCAATATAATACTGTTTTAGTTACTGTAGACTTCTAACATCTTGAGAAGTCAGGCAGTGTGATGCCTCCAACTTTCTTTCTTTTCTTTTCCTTTTTTCCCTCAGGATTGCTTTGGCTGTTTGGGTTCTTTTTGGATTCCATGTAAATTTTAGAATTTTCTTTCCTATTTCTGTATAAAATGACATTGGTATTTTGATAGGGATTGCATTGAATCTGTCGATTGCTCTGGCAGTGTGGTCATTTTAACAATATTAATTCTCTCAATCCATGAACGTGGAATGCATTTCATCTGTGTCCTCAATTTCTTTCACCTCTGTGTTGTAGTTTATATGCACAGGTCTTTCACCTCCTTGGTTAAATTTATTCCTAGGATTGTTGTTGTTCCGGTAGCTACTGTAAATGGGGTTGTCATCTTGATTTATTTCTCAGCTAGTTCATTATTGGTGTATAGAAACATTACTAATTTGTGTTTGTTAATTTTGTATCCTGCAACTGTACTGGATTTATTTATCAGATCTAAGAGTTTTGGGTTGGCATCTTTAAGTTTTTCTGGATCTAAGATTATGTCATCGACAGAGAGAGACAGTTTGACTACCTCTTTTTCAGTTTGGATGTATTTTATTTCTTTCTCTTGGCATATTACTCTGTCTAGTACTTCCAATACTATGTTGAATAGGAGTGGTGAAAGTGGACCTCTTTGTCTTGTTTCAGTTCATAGAGGAAGGATTTTTCTCATTCAGGATGATGTTAACTATGAGTTTGTCATATATGACCTTTATTATGTTGAGGCATATTCTCTCTATGCCTAGTTTGTTCAGAGTTTTTATCATAAAGGGATGTTGAATTTTATCAAATGCTTTTTCTGCATCTGCTGAGATTATCATACAGTTTTTGTCTTTCATTCTGTTGCTATAATGTATTATGTTTATTGATTTGCATATGTTGAACCATCCTTGCATCCCTGGTATAAGCCCCACTTCATCATGTTGTATTATCTTTTTTTTTTTGTTGGAGTCTTACTCCATTGCCCAGGCTGGAGTGCACTGGCATGCTCACAGCCACCCCAGTGTCGACTTGCTGGGCTCCAGCAATCCTCCCACCTCAGCCTTCCAAGTAGCTGAAACTGCAGGCACGCACTACCACACCTGCCTAATTTTTGATTTATTGTAGAGACAAGGTCTCACCAAGTTGCCCAGGCTGGTCTCAAACCCATGGACTCAGGTAATCCACCTGCCTCAACTTCCCAAAGTGCTGGGATTATAGGCTTAGTCACTGAGCCCAGCCTGTATTATCTTTTGGATGTACTGTTGGATTTGGTTTGTTAGTATTTTGTCGAGGATTTCTGTGTTTATATATATCAGGGATATTGGTCTGTAGTTTTCTTTTTTGTTTTTTGGTTATTTTTGCATCCTCGTCTGGTATCAAGATAATGCTGGCCTCATAGAATGAATTAGGGAAAATTCCCTCCTCTTCAATTTTCTGGCATAATTTGAAAAGAATTGATGTTAGTTCTTTAAAAGTTTGGCATAATTCAGCAGTGAAACAATCTGGTCCTAGACTTTTCATTGTTGGAAGGCTTTTTTATTACTGATTCAATCTTATTACTCATTATTGGTCTGTTTAGGTTTTCTGTTTCTTCTAATTCAATCTTGGTAGCAGGCATGTGTCCAGGAATTTATCCATTTCTTCTAGGTTTTCCAGTTTGTTAGTGTATAGTTGTTCATAATAGTCTCTAATGATCTTTTATATTTCTTGTATCCTTTTTAATTTCTGATTTTGTTTATTTGGGTCATCTCTTTTTTTTCTTGGTTAGTCTAGCTAGCAGTTTATTAATTTTGTTTATCTTTTCAAAATACCAACTTTTTGTTTTCTTGATTATTTGTAATTTTTTTAGTCCCTATTTTATTTCATTCTGCTCTTTTTTTTTTTTTTCTTTTGAGATGGAATCTCACTTCATCATCCAGGTTGGAGTGCAATGGCACACTCACAGCCACCCCAGTATTGACTTGCTAGGCTCCGGCAATCCTTCTACTTCAGCCTTCCACATAGCCAGAACTACAGAAGAGCACTACCTTGCCTGGCTAATTTTTTATTTATTGTCGAGATGAGGTCTCACCAAGTTGCTCAGGCAGTCTCAAACCTGCAGGCTCAAGCAATCCATTCATCTTGGCTTCCCAAAGTGCTGGAATTACAGGCTGAGCCACTGAGTCCAGCCTGCTCTGATCCTTATTATTTCTTTACTTTTACTAATTTGGGGTTTGGATATTTTTTACTTTTTATTCCTTGGAGTGGGGCATTGTTAGATTGTTTATTTGAAATCTTTCTACTTTTTTTCCCCTTTATCTTGTTTTATTGTAAAGATATGAGGTACAAGTCAGGATTAGGTACATAAGTAGTCTACATGCAGGTGAAGTTGGGGCCTCCAACTGGTCCTCACTTCCCTTGGTTTAGGATCAGATGCGCTTAGTTCTTTCTACTTCTTAAATGTAGGCATTTATAAATGTAGGCATTTATTGTTATAAATTCCCTTTTACTACTGCTTTTGCTGTATCCCATATGTTTGGGTATATTGTGCTTCAATTTTCATTTGTTACAAGTAATTTTTTGATTGCCTCCTTCTTTGCTTCCTGGACCCAATGGTCATTCAGGAACATGTTGTTTAACTTTGAAGTATTTGTATAGTTTCCAAAGTTCCTTCTATTATTGATTTCTAGCTTTATTTCACTGTAGTCTCAGAAGACACTGGAAATGATTTCAATAATTTTAAATTTATTGAGACTTTTTTTGTGTCCTGCCATCTAGTCTGTCCTGGAGAATGTTCCATGTGCTGTTGAGAAGAATGCACATTCTTAACTGTTGGATAATATGTACTGTAAATGTCTGCTAGGTTCATTTGGTCAAATGTACCGTTTAAATGCAATGTTTCTTTATAAACTTTCTATCCAGGTGATCTATCTAATGCTGAGAGTGGAGTATTGAAGTTTCCAACTATTATTGTATTGGAGCCTATCTCTCCTTTTATATCAAATAGCATTTGCTTTCTATACCTGGGGGCTCCAGTGTTGGGTACAAGTATGTTTAGAATTATTATACCTTCTTACTGAATTGATCCTTTTATCGTTATATAATGACATTCTTTATCTCTTTTGTCTATATCTGTCTTTAACTTAAAGTCTGTTTATCTAATTATAAGTATAGCTACTCCTGCTTGCTTTTTGTCTCCATTTGCACAGAATATTTTTTCTATCCCTTTACTTTCAGTCAGTATGTGTCTTTACAGGTGAGATGAGTTTTTCATAGGCATCATAGAGTTGGATCTTTTTTTTTTTTTTTTTTTTTTTTTTGAGTTAAAGTCTCACTCCATCACCCAGGCTGGAGTGCAGTGGCATGCTCACTGCCACCCCAGTGTCAACCTGCTGGGCTCTGGTGATCCTTCTGCCTCAGACTTCCAAGTAGCCAGAGCTATAGGCACATGCTACTGTGCCTGGCTAATTTTTGATTTATTGTAGAGATGAGGTTTCGCCAAGTTGCCCGGGCTGGTCTCAAACCTGCAGGCTCAGGCAATCTACTTACCTCAGCCTCCAAAGTGCTGGAATTACAGGCTGACCCACCAAGCCTGACTGGGTCATGTTTTTTAAAATCCATTCAGTTAGTCTATGTCTTTTCAGTTAGTGAAAAGTTTAATCCATTTACATTCAAAGTTATTTCCAACATGTGAGGGTTTATTCCTGTCATTTTATTTATTAATTGATTTCCAGCTGTTTGTATATCCTTTGTTCTTTTTTCCCCCCCTCTTATTGTTTATTATTGTGGTTTGGTGGGTTTTCTGTAGTGGTAATATTTGAGTCCTTTATGTTTTTAATTTGTGTTTGCTCTACCAGTGAATTTGATACTTTTGTGTGTTTTCATGGTGGGAGATATTGTCTTTTCATTTTTAGATGTAGGACTTCCTTATGCATTTCTTGTAAGGCAGGCCTAGTGGTAACGAATTCCCTCAGATTTTGCTTGTCTGAGAAAGACTATTTCTCCCTTGTTTATGAAAGATAACTTTTCTGGGTATGGTATCCTTGACTGGCAGGTAGGCCCCACCCCAAGCAGTTTGAATGTATCATCACATTCTCTCCTGGAATGTAAGGTTTGCTAAGAAATCCACCATTAGTCTGATAGTAATTCCCTTATAAGTGACCAGATGCCTTTCCCTGCTGTTTTTAGAATTCTCTGTCTTTGAATTTTGAGTTTGACTATAATGTGCACGAATAAGACCTAAAACGGTTAAATTGTATTTGTTGGGGGATCTATGAGCTTCCTGTATCTCTATTTTTAAATCTCTTTCTGGAACTTGGGAAGTTTACAGTTAATATTTTGTTACATAGGGTTTTTATCCCTTTTGTTTCTCTTCATCTTCCAAAACACCAAATATTTGTTTTTATTTATTTATTTATTTTTCATTAATCAGTATTTTTTATTATGGTTTTGTGGGGTACAGTTAAGGGTTAGATGTACAATCACATTTCATTCAGGCACCCTGTTGATAAGAGGTGTTTTCCCATCCCCCGACAGATATTTGCTACTGTTAATCCCATCCCCCTCCCCCCATAGTTTCCCAGTACTGTCAGTCATTTTCTTATAGTATTGCATTGGATGTTCAAGGTCCATTATATGAGTGAGAACATGTGATATTCAGATCTTTGTTTCTGTGAGAGGTCACTCAGTATTATAGACTCTAGTTCCATCCAGGTTGCAGCGAAATTCATGATTTTGTTCTTTTTTATGGCTGCGTAGTATTCCATCGTGTATATGTACCACATTGTTTTAATCCAGTCCTCTTTTGATGGGCAGCCTGGTTGATTCCAGGTTCTTGCTATTGTGAACAACACTGCGATAAACATACGTGTGCAGGTATCTTTTTTATAGAGTGATTTGTGTTCTTCAGTGTATATTTCCAGTAGGGGGATTGCAGGGTCATATGGAAGGTCAATTTTTAGAGCTTTTAGGAATTGCCACACTGCTTTCCACAGAGGTTGCACTAGTTTACACTCCCACCAACAGTGTAGAAGTGTTCCCTTTTCACCACATCATCTCCAGCAGCTGTTATTTTTTGAGTTGTTGATAATTGCCATTCGGACTGGAGTTAGGTGGTATCTCAGTGTGGTTTTGATTTGCATCTCCCTGATGATTAGTGAGGTTGAGCATTTCTTCATGTGTTTGTCAGCTGCTCGAATGTCTTCTTTTGTGAAGTGGCTGTTCATATCTTTTGCCCATTTTATAATGGGGTTGTTTGTTTTCTTCTTTTCAGTACGTTTCAGTTCCTTGTAGATCCAGGATGTTAAGCCTTTGTCAGACCTAGAGTTGGCAAATACTTTTTCCCAGTCTGTAGGCTGTCTCCCTGCTCTCTTGATGGTTTCTGTGGCATTGCAGAAGCTTGTCAGTTTAATAAGGTCCCATTTGCCTATCTTCTCTCTTAAGTCCTGTGGGTTTCGGGTTTTGTACAGGAATTGGATGCCAGTTCCGATTTCCATGAGAGTATTTCCTTCCTTTTCTAAGGTTCTTATGGTTTGAGGTTTTACATTTAGGTCTCTGATCCATTTGGAGTTAACCTTTGTGCATGGGGATAGATAGGGGTCCTGTTTCAATCTTCTGCATGTGGTCAGCCAATTTTCCCAGCACCATTTACTGAATAGGTTCTCCTCTCCCCATTGGTAGGTGGTGGGGGCTTTGTCGAAGATGAGTTGGTTGAGAAATTGAGGTTTTGCTTCTGGAATCTCAATTCTGTTCCATTGATCTATATGCCTGTTCCTGTACGAATACCAAGCTGCTTTGATGATTGTAGCTTTATAGTAAAGTTTGAAGTCTGGTATTGTGATACCACCTGCTTTGTTTTTTTTGCTGAGGATTGTCTGGCTATTCTTGGACGTTTGTGTTTCCATATGAATTCCTGTGTTGTCTTTTCTAGGTCTGAGAAGAATGTTGCTGGTAATTTGATGGGTATTGCATTGAATTTGTAGATTGCTTAGGTAAGATGGACATCTTCACAATGTTGATTCTTCCGATCCATGAGCATGGGATATTTTTCCACTTGTTCGTGTCAGCTTTGATTTCTTTGAGCAGTGTTTTGTAATTTTCATTGTAAAGGTCTTTCACGTCTCTGGTTAGGAAGATGCCAAGGTATTTCATTTTTTTTGTGGCTATTGTGAATGGAACTGTGTTTTTTATTTGGGTTTCTGTTTGTTTATTATTGGTGTAGAGAAATGCGATTGTCTTTTGTACATTTATTTTGTATCCTGAGACTTTGCCAAAGGCTTTTATCAATGTAAGGAGGCCTTTGACAGATTCTCTTGGGTTTTCAAGGTACACCATCATATCATCTGCATAGAGAGATAACTTGACTTCCTCTTTTCCTATTTGAATACCTCTGATTGCATCCTCTTCTCTGATTGCTTTAGCCAGGATTTCCAATACTATGTTGAACAGGAGGGGAGAGAGTGGGCATCCTTGTCTAGTTCCAGTTTTCAGGGGAATTGGTTTCAATTTTTGTCCATTTAGGAGTATGCTGGCTGTGGGTTTCTCGTAGATGGCTTTTAGGACACCAAATATTTGAATATTTGGTCACTTGATATCCTGTATGCCACGTAGGCTTGTTTACTTTTTTGTTTTTTATTTTTGTATGATATGGTTATTTCAAAAGATCTGTCTTCAAGTTCTGAAATTCTTTATTCTGCCTGATCCAATCTGTTGTTGAAGCCTTCAAATGTATTTTGTATTTAATTTAATGAATTCTTCAGTTTCAAAATCTCTGTTTGGTTCTTTTTAATGAGGTCTATCTCTTTGGTAAATTTCACATTTGTATCCTGAATTTTAAAAAAATTCTTTGTTTTCATTTTCTGTCTTCTCTTATATCTCACTTAGTTTTTCTAATATTACTTTGAATTTTTTTGAGATTTTGTAAATTTCTTTTTATTGGAATCTGTTGCTGGAAAATTATTGTGTTCCTTTGGAGGTTTCGTATTTCCTAGTTTTTCATGTTTCTTGTGTTCTTCTATTGATATCCGTGTATCTGGTATAACAGTTGCTTTTCCTAATTTTAAAAATTTTCTTTCATAGGAGAGAACTTTTTCCTAGAGATGTATCTGTGGTTTTGGTTGGGTATGAAACTCTGACTTTGATTCTGGGTACATGCAGTAGTGTAGTCTCCATATTATTTAACAGTAAACAGCATCAGTGGCGTCTGTGATTTTCCGAACTTTTTTTTTTTTTTTTTTTTTTTTTGAGTTGGAGTCTCACTCTGTCACCCAGACTGGAGTGCAGTGGCATGCTCCTGGCCACCACAGCTTCGACCTGCTGGGCTCCGGCGATCCTTCCACCTCAGCCTTCCAAGTAGCTGGAACTACAGGCATGCGCTACCACGCCTGGCTAATTTTTTATTTATTGTGGAGATGAGGTCTCGCCAAGTTGCCCAGGCGGGTCTCGAACCCACGGGCTCAGGCCATTCACTCACCTCAGCCTCCCAAGGTACGGGATTACAGGCTGAGCCACCGAGCCCAGCTTTGTGTCTGTGATTTTCTTAGTGCCATTGTTAGTGGAGACAGCAGTAGTTTTGCTGGGAACAAGGATGCCAGGTGAGCCTGTCCTTGGGCCCCAGTGGTGAAAGCAGTGGGCTGAGTGCACGTTCTTGGTTCCAGGGAGGTGTACCTTGGCACTGGTGTGAGTGGATCCAGACAGACTAATCATTGAGTCTCCAAGTGGCTTGCTCAGTGCCAGTAGTGGCAGTGGTGGGCCAGGCTGGTGGGAAGGATATAAGACCCCAGGGCAGTGGGCGTGGCATGGGTGATGGCAGCAGCAATGGTAGGCAACCTTCTGGCTTCCAAGTGGTCCACACTGGTGTTGGCAGTGGCTGCAATGGGCTGGGCAGGTCAGTCGCCAGGTCTGCAGGAGGTGCATATGGGTTGTTACTTCCCATGGTGGTAGCAGAAGATTGGGTGGGCCTAACCTCAGGCCCTCTGGAGAAATTCTCAGGTGCCAATGCTGGAGGAAAGGGCTGGGAAGTCCCTAGACCCCTGGACTGCATGCTCAAGCACTGAGTTGGGTGGGGGGCAAAGCCAGGCCAGGCAGACCTATCCTCAGGTCCTCCAATGGTGCATGCAACTACTGCCCATATGCCAGGGCAGGGTGGTCCCCTGTTCCCCAGTGGAATACCCAAGTAGCTCTGCTGCAGCCCTTTTACTGGGGAGGGTGGGATTGCTTTCACTGGCAGCAGCCATCTGCAGGTGGCTGGGGAACGCTTGTTTCACTTGTACTTCAGCCTGCAGTGACAGCTCACAGCTGCTGTGGTTGCAAGCAGGGAAATTTGTCTTCAGGGTGTGTCAAAATGTGTGGTGGCTTCATTGCTGGAGGCAGTGGCATTGTTGTTAATGGCTCAGGCTTCAGCCATGGTAACAGCATTCAGCCACAGTGGTGGCTGTGGACGGGGCATGTCAATGGGCCTCCTGGGCCGTGGAGATTCAGGAGCTGTGAGGCCCCCAGGGAAGATGCAGTCTTGGTGAACACCGGGACCTCAATATGGTGCCTTGCAGCTCTGGGAATATGCAGAACCCAGCATGAGTGCCCCCTCTGGAGCAATGCCTTCACACAGTCTCCAGGCAGTTCCATATGGTAGTCTCAAGGCCTGTAAGGGTCTAGAGGCTCTTCCATAGCTAGAACTGCAGGAGTCTGTGGTGGGAATGTGGACTGCTGGGGGTCTCCCACTTACTCCTTCCCTGTACTGGGGAGATTTCAGACTCTCATCCAATCCTGGCAGAGCGGGGTGTCTCACTTCTCTCTCTGTCCTTGTTTTAGGTTTTCTATCACTTCTCTGTCGAATTCCAGTGTTCTCTCTTGGATAATCTATTCCAAGTGTGATTATCTACTTGCTATTTTGGTCCTTCTTTGTGAAGGAGACAAGTACCAGATGCCTCTAGTCAGCCATCTTAAAGCCTATTATCTTAATTTCTAAATTTGTACTTTGTCTCAACATTTTTAATATTTGCTTTTTTCCTTTGTAAGTGATTAACATTTAAAAAAATAAATTTCCCTTTCCCCAATATTTATTTTTTCTCTCTCTCTAGCAGCCTAGAACTTATCTCTCTGTTTCAATTATTTCAGTAATTACCCCTGCAATTTTATCAGGCATATTTAGCAAAATAAAATGTTAAAATTAAGCTGAGCACCTGGATCACATCTGTAGTTACAGCTACTCAGGAAGTTGAGACAAGAGGATCACCTGAGGCCAGGAATTTGAGACAAGCATGAGCAATATAGCAAGATCCTGTCTCTAAGATTAAAAAAATAAATAAATATTTCTACTCTTCTCCTAGTCAATAAAAATCTTTAGAACTTTTGTGCTGTCTTCTCTTCCTCTTATACTGATTTCTTTCTATTGTCATCTAATATTTCAAATTTTTCATCACTACAAACCAGACACTTACTATTATTTTATGTAAACATGGCTTATTTGGAATTAACTACCCTTTTTTACCATTTTATTTGTTCAACATTCCTTCATGCATCTCAGGCTGTCTTTCCCAGATCATTCTCCTTCTTCTAAATGTAAATCCTCCAGAAGTTTCTTTGCAGTGTGGCCCGCAATAATAAACTGCTTCAATTTGTGTTTATCTATAAATGTTTTCTTTTATCCTCATTTTTGAATGATAATTTTGCTGGGAATATATTCTAAATTAATGGCTGTTTTCTCTAAGTATCTAAAACCATTTTTCCACGGTCTTCTGGCTCCCATTGATGTTGAGAAAATCTGCTGTCAGTTTGTGGGTGTTGTGGTCTTTCTGGCTGCTTTCAAGGTATGTATGTATGTATTTATTTGCCTTTGAGGTTCTGAAGTTTCACCACTATGTGTCTACATGTGGACATCTTTTTATTTATCTGGCTTGGGATATACTGCACTTCCTGGATCTGTGAAGTTGTGTTTTTTATCAGTTATGAAATATTTACCAATATCATCACTTTAATCATTGCCTTTCCTCCATACCCTCCCTTGTCTCTTTCTTGTCTCCAATAAGACATGAATTAGACCTTCTTGTTCTAGTCTTAGCAGGATTCTAGATAACTCCCTCAAGTGTGTGAATTTTCTTTTTACCTGTGAATAATTCATGATCCATTTAGTGTATTTTTTCAACCTAAACAATTTTTTATTCCTAAAAGTTTCATATTTTTAAGGCTGTTTCTTCATTCCTGATCATTTATTGTCCTATGTTCTTCTTTTTATTGTATGTTTTCTCATACACACCTATTTATATTTTATACTTGGCAGTTTCAACATCTTTAATTATTGAGAAAATAAATCTATGGCTCTTGAGTCTGCTACTCCTCATTTATATGGGTCTGTTCCTTCTGTTTTTGGTAATCTTTGCTTGTGAGGCCATGCTGCTTGTAATCTGTGGGAATGCAATAGGCCTGTGCTGGGAATTCTCAAGAAAATTCACTTCATCTTAGACCACCAAAGTCTTCTTCTAAGGTTTTGATTCAGAGCTGATAACCTCAAATTCAGCTTCTACTCCTCATTGATGTTCTAAGGATCAAATTTCCCATGACCATGTTGCTACACAAATGTGGTCTTAGGAAGGACCCACTTCTTATGGCCAGCCACAGATCTAGGTCAACTGAAGCTCCCACCATACCACCACACTGCCATGGCTCTGGTTCTGCTTCCCACCTCAAAGGCTTTGGCCACTGGCTGTCCTGGTCCATACCCCTCACCCTTGGGACTATGTTCTCATTTGTTTGGTTCTGAGGACATAGTTTCTATAAACCTCACTTACCTTTGAGAGACCAGAAATGCCTCACAGGGTACATGTCATCTGAAGTCTAACTGCTGTGGAATAAGAAGGTCCCTTGGAGCTTTTATGATATGGCCACGTTTTTTTTTCTATCCCAACCACAACATACTACAATTTCACCTGTTATTTTAAATCTTATTTTGAACCCACTATTCCCGGTCATGAAAGTCTTTTCAAATAAAGATTATATCATAGATCATGTCAGTGTTTTCTGAGCAGTTACACAATTTTTTATTAGATGAGTAGGACAAACTCTACCCCAGCACATTGCTACTTGGTCAAAGCAAGATTTTTTTATATGCATTCCTTTATTCTTTCATTCTGATAACAGACATTTATTGAGCATACTCTGCTAGGTGCTGGGAATTCTTGACCTCAAGGAGTTTATAGTCATATAGCCAAATTATTTCTCCCAGCCCAACCAACAGGAAGAATTATGAGTCCTAAAAATCTTAGCTTGCCTAGAGCCAAGTGGGCTAAAAGTCAGGACACTTGCCTCTCTCAACACTTTGTCCTTGCTTTGCTAGTTGATAGTAGATGTTAAAAGTCACACTTCCCTGCAATTTTCCTTTCTACTATCTGACATGAGATTTAGTTTCACAGAGGAGTCTTAGGCACCCCATAGGAGGTTCTGCCTATTAAATCACCCTCATCTTTGGGTCTGGGCAGTCTGGATGGTATTTGTTGTGTCCCTCAGTTTACAGAGTATGTTCTAGTGGTCCAGGCCCTACTTCTCAGCTCCAAAGCTGTTCTGCTCTAGGTCATGGCCATCCTGGGAGTCAGCACTCATCCAGGGGATCTGGGGCAGCCTCACTGAGCAAATAAAAGAACCAGCCGTTATCTCCCCAGGTATAAAATGGACACCTGATGAGAATGGAGTCATCACCTTCGATTGTAGAAACCGCGGCTGGTAAGAGCTCATAGGAGAAATGTTTTGGGGCCTGTCATTTATCTAATAGCTTTTGGATCTTGCCTGGTTCTCCTCCATTCCCTGCCTCCTCCACCATTACCACCACTCAAGGGCCTTGGGTGTCTACAACCTTAATCCAAAACAAGCATGAGAAGCGTCGCCAGCTACATTTCTCCCTTCCCTCTACAACTGCCCTCGCTCCAGGACTGAGCATATTTGTCCTTCTCACCCAAACTTCCTTCCAAGACACTGGACTGTCTCCAAATCAATTCTCTGTTAGGCTCTCCTCTCCCTCAACACCCTAATTCTAGCAAATTTTTAACAGAATCTGAAGGTGGATCCCGGCCCTCTCCCTTCCTGCTGCCAGCCCCTCAGGGACCCTGGGTGGTTTAAATCAATGAAAACAAGGGTTACCAGCAGGGCTCGACCTGGCCCATCAGGTGGGCATGTTACCAAATATTGCCACCCTTAATAGCCTCAGAACTGTCTCAAGTGGTTATGGGACATGATAAAACCTGGCACAGATGGGGCATTGACCTGAATTTTGGGTGTACTTGGGCCAGAACCTGAATAGAAATAACTGGAGACTCTTATTCAGGTGGGAGTTCTGGCTTTGGTTTTCCCATCTTGGGCCTGTCTCTTTTTCTCTGTTGTAGGTACATTCAAGCTGCTACTTCTCCCAAGGACATAGTGATTTTGGTGGATGTGAGTGGCAGTATGAAGGGGCTGAGGATGACTATTGCCAAGCATACCATCTCCACCATCTTGGACACCCTGGGAGAGAATGACTTTGTTAATATCATTGCGGTAAATGTGCCTTCCTGTTCTAGAGTAGCTGTCACTTGCTCTAGAAAAACCTTTCCTCTACCTGCCTCAGAATGGCCTATACCTAAGCCACTTGATGCCTCCTACTGTAGAGTAATTCTTTCCTCTAAAGCTGAGGCTCCTAACCAAAGACCCATGATTTGCCCAAGGATGGGCTTTAAGAAGTCCGGGCTGGGCTCGGTGGCTCAGCCTGTAATCCCAGCACTTTGGGAGAGTGAAGTGAGTGGATTGCCTGAGCCCGTGGATTCAAGACCCACCCGGGCAACTTGGCAAGACCTCGTCTCTACAATAAATAAAAAATTAGCCGGGTGTGGTAGCACACCCGTAGTTCTGGCTACTTGGAAGACTGAGGCGGACAGATCGCCTGAGCTGAGCAGATTGAGGCTGGGGTGGCCGTGAGTGTGCCACTGCACTCCAGCCTGGGCAACAGAGTGAGACTCCAAATAAAAAAAATAAAAAAAGAATCACTTTCTCTGAGGAAGTACCTACTTTATCCCCCACACCCACGTGCTCTTGACTAGCACCCACTGTCAGAAGGAATGATCCCTGAGCTCTCACTGAACCTCTTCCCCTTCCTTTCCACACCCAACTCCAGACATATCAGGAGAAAGGAGGAACAAAGAAGAAAGAAAAGGGAAGATACAAGTTAGGAGAATGCTTTAAAATAAACGAAAGGGTGGACCAGTTAAGTCCTCTAAGGAGGCAGAGTTGACAACCACCTCCAGGGTATTGTTTTGAAAGCCACCTGATCCAAAAATTTCCCCCACCATTCCATCACATTCTTGACAATCTTTATCTTCAGTGGAATACTTATCTAGCAAAGAAATGCCAGGCAAAATTGTCTGACTTCAACATGATCTTGCTGGGGTGGGAGAATGCCCCCGATCCCTGAGCTGTTCTTCAGAACCTCAGTCTACTCACCTGCATTATGCCTAGACTCCACTCTCCTCATGCTGGTCTCTTCCCCTTCTCTGTTCCTGGACCTGCAGCAGTGACAAGACAGCCACAGAGAACAGGTGCCACCCTCCACAGGAGAGGAACAGTGTCCACTGTCCCTCGGAGCCTGCCTGTCCATCCTCCCGCCCCACCTCCCTCCTACTCAGCTTCTCTGGCTGTTGGGGGAGTCTCCACCAGGGAAACCTTCCCTCCCAACTTTCTCCCCGGAACACCCCAAGCAGTTCTACCCCGGGGTCCCCCACATCTCCCCTTTCCACCCCCTCGCTGTAAGAAGAAGGTGGATGAGGGAGACCTTGAAGATTTGTAGCTTAGCTATGAAGAAGTAGAGTGATTAAGAAAAGGAGGCAGTCCTTGTTCTTTTTTTTTTTTCCTACTCCCATCCCCTGTGGATAGCCAAAGGACCGTCTTCATTTATGCAGGGGAGAAAAAGAGCAGTTTCTAATCACTCCATCCAGGCATGGTGGGGCGGGGTCTGCACATGGAAGGCTCTGGGCACCTCGTCGGGTCTTGGGGGGCAGAGAGCAAAGAATTCTCTCAGTAACTGCAGGTTCTCCGTGTGCCCCCAGGAGGGTGCCATCACTCAGGCAGCCAACAGAGAAAATGCCCCAAGACTAGGGCTTGAGGATGATTTTTCAGAGTGAAGGCCCTGTTGTTCTCTCTTAGAAAAGCCACCCAAGACAGAGTGCCCCAAGACACTTCACACAGGTGACCTGCAGCCCCCGCCCCCTGGCCCCCGCCCCGTGAGTTGCCTGAGCATTCTTGCTGGGCCCTGGCTTTCCAGACTGATTTTGTTTGTTTCCCTCTCGCCTGCTATCTACTGTCTGCAACTGCAGTACAATGACTACGTCCATTACATCGAGCCTTGCTTTAAGGGAATCCTCGTCCAGGCGGATCGAGACAACCGAGAGGTGAGCGTCCGCAGGTGGCCCGATGCTTCCGAGCCCGGGAGGATGGGGAGTTGTCTCTGCAGACTGCTTTAGTAGCCCCATTTTCTTATTCCCAGGGCACTTGGAAAGACAGCAGAGCAAGTCAGTAGTTCCTCATGCAAAGACACCCACAAAACCGCCCCATAGTCAAACTATACGGCTACTTCTCAGAGCAAGTAGCGAGCAACGAAGGCATCTCGTTTATTCAGGACTGGTTTTTCACTCTGGATTATCCAGGACTCAGTTTCCCTCTTTGCCTCCTACCTTGGCCTCTCTACCATATCAGTCTCCAAAAGGGATGTCCCCAAAGGAAGACAAATTAAAAGTTGTTGGGCTGAGTACTTTATTCTGGTAGAGTAAAAGGAGAGGCTGCGGCTACAATATTTTAAAGGGAGCTTCTCCCGTGATGGGGGGGCTGGGGTTTGGCTTTTTCTGGAAGCCAGGCCTCGCCTCCAGGCGCCTCTGCGGTTTCTGCTCTGAAATGCACACCTCTAGGTTGAGGACTGGATGCTGAGGTCCTCCCTGCCTCCTTCTGTGTTCCATCCTCTCACTTCCTGCCAGTTGTGGGCATGGGTTTGCACCAAGCCCTTCCCCTTCTCTCCGTTTGTCTTGGGGTCGTTTGAGAAACACCTATCTTAGGGGTCCAGCCCGGGACATAAGCTACATCGCGGAGATATGGGCCCTGTCATCACATCCTTCTGGACAATAGCCCTAGTCAACCTCCTACACCCTGGCCCTCTCAACCCTGTGACGCTCCTCTAATATCTCGTGCCTGGCAGCATTTCAAACAGCTGGTGGATGAGCTGATGGTCAAAGGTGTGGGGGTCGTGGACCAAGCCCTGAGCGAAGCCTTCCAGATCCTGCAGCAGGTACCCACAGCTGCTATGGCCTGGGGAGAAGGGGGGTTAGGAGGAGGGGTGGAGGTGGAGAGCGGGCCTGGCCTGTGGCCACAGGATCTCCATTCCCTTCATAGTTCCAAGAGGCCAGGCAAGGGAGTCTCTGCAACCAGGCCATCATGCTGATCAGCGATGGGGCCGTGGAGGACTACGAACCGGTGTTTGAGAAGTATAACTGGCCGGACCGCAAGGTGACACCTTCCTGGAGGAGGTCGGAGGGGGGGAACCTTCTCTCACTGCTGTGGATGGGTCAACCCATGGGGCCCCCAAAGGGACCGCCCTACCTTCAAATGTTCTTTCTCATTAGACCCATTCATGAATTTAGGTACGTCCCAATTTGTTGTTCCAAAATTCTGGTGACCTCAGGCGCAAAGGCCTGGTGTGAGGGGCTTCAGGGTGAGGGACCAGAATGGTGGTTTAGGGACATCAGAATCGCCGGGCTGGGAACTTCGGGCTTGTACCTGCACCTCACCGTGGCCCTGGGTGAGGCACATGACCGCCGGGGCCTCGGGGTCTTCTCTGACAACCTCAAGGGTGAAAAGCACTTGACCCAACATCTAAGACTCATGGAAGTGATGTCAGTCTTACTTCCGGTTAGGAGTTACACAGCTGAGTTCATCTGTGTCTCGTGAACTAGGTCCGAGTTTTCACATACCTCATCGGGAGAGAAGTGACTTTCGCAGACCGCATGAAGTGGATCGCATGCAACAACAAAGGTGGGTGCCGTGTTAGTCAAGCAGCTCACAGCCCACACCTGGCCATGGAGACCGCGTGACCCAGGCCTCCAGAGGTGCAGGGCTCAGGCTCATGTGTAGGGCACCGCAAAGGAGCATGCTGTGTTGGGAACAACAGCCTCTGCCCTCCTTTGGAAAGAGCAAGATGAGACGTAGGTTTCTCCACACTGTGCTTGGCTACCACTGCAAGGACGCTAAGCCATCAAGTCACCTGCAGTGAACATGAGAGGGCATCTATCTGCTGTCTGCACAAGAGCGAGAACTGTCTCTTCGGATAAAGCCTTAGACAAAAATCACAGCATAGAAAGCGGGGCAAGGCAAGGGTGGGACCGAGAAGTGTTCCCTATGTCCCACCTTCATTCCCCTTGTGGCAAATTAAGCCATTGATGCTGGTTCTGTTCCCAGACAAAAAGCAGAAGGCCACCATTTTCTTGGCAATAATGTTTTGTGAGCAAATGGTCCTCATCTATCTGACCAGAACCCAAGATCTGGGCTTTACGGTGCTATCTTAGGCTTTGTCGATTCAACAAAAATTCACTGAGCGTCTACTCTGCACCTGGCACTGTTTCCAGGCACTGGGGAGTCAAGAGGGATCAGGATGGACCCGGGATCAGTCTTGCTCTTGGAACTGCCCAGCAGAGAGGAAAATGAGTGGACCACCAATGATAAAACAACCTAAAATATGCTGTAATGGAGAAGAGGCAGAGACTGGTCAGGCTGTGGGGCTGGGGGACATGGGAGAGGCACTCCCCCAGTTTAGGGGATGGCCAGGAAGCGTGTTCCAGGCATAGGGAATTGCATGCTCGAAGGGTCTGAGACAAATGCTGAGAGCTGAGAGCCACTGCATCCATTGCGTGTGAAATGAATCCCAGTGAGGCTGGGAGCCATGACAGCAGAGAGGCAAACAGGCACTAAGTCATCTATGGCCTTCTACGCCATTTGCTCTTTTCTTCCTTCCTTCCTTTCTTTCACTTTATCTATAGAGATGGGGTCTTGCTATGTTGCCCAGGCTAGTCTTGAACTCCTAGGCTCAAGCGATCCTCCTGCCTTGGCCTTGCATAGTGCTGGGATTACCAGCATAAACCACCACAACTGCCCTCATGTGTTCTTTTAGTCACTGTGGCTCCAGTGAAGAGGCTATAACACTCCACCCCATAACTCGTGGAAGGAAAATGATCAGAGAGGAGGAAGTGGAAGGGGATTGCTATCTCCAACTGGGCTCCCTAAAAACAGAGCCTAAGACAGAGTTACAGAAGAAGAGTTATTAGAAGGCACTCTCAGGAGATGCCCTGTAAGGAAGAGGGGAGGGAGGGCTGGCAGAGGGAGAAGCGGACCCCAATACTTTTGCAATCAAGTCTCTGCTGCTCCTCCCGGGAATTCTGGATGGAAGGGCCCTTCAGAGATCTCCCAAGGTGAGGCAGGGTGGGCCTTCGCCTCCCACTGGCTCGCGGCCATCCCCCCAGAAAGACGTAACCGTGGGGAAGCAGCTCTCTGTGGCCTGGGGCAGCTCCCAGAGAGGGCTGGTTGTGAGCCCCAGCAGCTGGGTAAGGGCTTTGAAGGGAGCCCTTCCTCCCAACCCCATGGGTCCCTTCCGTCCGACAGGCTACTACACGCAGATTTCCACGCTGGCAGACACCCAGGAGAACGTGATGGAGTACCTGCATGTGCTCAGCCGCCCCATGGTCATCAACCACGACCACGACGTCACCTGGACAGAGGCCTACATGGACAGCAAGGTGGGTCTGGCGGCAGTTCCCCTCCAAGAGCCCACCCCAGAGTCGGGGGCCCAGAGAGCAAGGAGACAGGAGCAAGGTGACCTCCTGGGCCAGGAGAGGGGTGAGCTGAGCACCTCCTTAGGAAAGGTGAAGAAAGGGCGAATGAAGCCTTCAAGCGTTTCCTCCTTCTTCGTCCAGCAGGCTGTCCCCAGACCCCCCAGCAGATCTGCCAGGGCTGCCCTCCGTGGACAGGCTTCCCTGCTTCAAAGTTGTTCCTCCTTCCTCCCCCGTTGTCCTCACCTCCCTCCTTGTTCTTCTCTCCCACCCATCCTGGGAAGGAAGGAGTCAGGCCAGTAGCTCATATTGCACAGCTTAATCATGAGTTCTCCCTTCCTGGGTCCCTGCACCTCCAAAAGACTGTGGGCCGCAGTGACTGACACAAAGGAGTACATATCAAAGGTAGAACTTCAGATGAGACGCTTTGAGGGAAGGGGGACCGTCTGTCACCTCTCAAATCACATCACGTAGACAGCCACCTGCTTCAACGATGGTATATTATCAGACAGGGATCCAGGGAGACCTGGAAAAAGTGGCTTCAATAAGATACAAGTGTGTTTCTCCCTTGTGTAGATGAAGCCTAGAGGCGAGCGGCCCAGTGCTGGCCAAGAGCTCTCTGGTCGTCAGGGGCCCAGGCTCTTTCTGCTGTCCCCTTCACCATCCCTAGAAGTGACCCTCGTCCTCCTGACCCCAGTGGCATGTGGAACTCTAGTCAGCCGAAACTGCATTCTAAGCCCCAGGTTGTTACAGAAGGGGAAAGGGTCATTCTCCACCTCTTCGGAGGAAACTTCCAGAGCATCTAACCTGGCACAGGAACATGCAACTCACAGGCCAGAACTTAGTCCGTTGCAGACTCCTAGTGGCAGAGAAGGCTGGGAATGTGAACGTTCAGCTTTTCTTCTGATTTGCTCTATGTCTAAGTGCGGCGGCACACTTACCTCTACCTGCTCATAATAGTAGGAGCGAAGTCGGGCTCCGTGGCTCAGCCTGTAATCCCGCGCCTTGGAAGGCTGAGGTGAGTGGATTGCCTGAGCCCACGGGTTCAAGACCCGCCTGGGCAACTTGGCAAGACCTCATCTCTACAATAAATCAAAAAATCAGCCGAGCGTGGTAGCGCACGCCTGTAATTCCGGCTACTCAGAAGGCTGAGGCGGAAGGATCGCCGGAGCCCAGCAGGTCGAGGCTGCGGTGGCCGGGAGCGGCCACTGCACTCCAGTCTGAGCAACAGAGTGAGACTCCAACTCAAAAAAAAAAAAAAATAGTAGGAGCCATCTTGCCAAGTCTGAAATTAAAATCTCACTCATCTACTGTAAAAGGATATGGCCAATAAGGTCATGCCAATGGCTGCTCTCAAAGCCGGTTCTCAAAAGAAACAAGCTTGTTTCCTTTGAGCAGGGTTCTCCTTTCCTTGTCTAGGTGTTTATTGTTCATAGGGCCCTGTCTGTCCAGGGTCAAGGAGAGAGGTGGATGTGGGGTAAGGGGTTGGGAGGAGGGGACCTTCTTTGAGCTTGTCTCCCCACGTTCCACATCTCATGCTTCTCGCTGAACCTGTTCTTCCCCAACCTCTGTCATCCATCCACCCATGTCCTGCAGTAGCCACACGACAGAACTGCCATGTCTTCCATGTACTCTGCGTGTGTCCTGCCCGTCATGTGTGAGTATTGTGATCGTGCCACAGGAGCTGGGAAGTGAAGGTTTTCAGACCTAAAATCCAGCAAAAGGAGCCCAGCCCACAAGCAGTGGCCACACCTAGTTAGAGTGAACTGAAGTGCCGACAAAGGAGTCACAATTTTTTTTGTTTGTTTGTTTTGAGTTGGAGTCTCACTCTATCGCCCAGACTGGAGTACAGTGGCCACTCCTAGCCACCGCAGCCTCGACCTGCTGGGCTCCGGCAATCCTTCCGCCTCAGCCTTCCGAGTAGCCGGAATTACAGGCATACGCTACCACACCCAGCTGATTTTTTGATTTATTGTAAAGATGAGGTCTCGCTGCCCAGGCGGGTCTCGAACCCACGGGCTCAGGCAATCCACTCACCTCAGCCTCCCAAAGCACGGGATTACAGGCTGAGCCACCGAGCCCGGCCTGGAGTCACAGTTTTATCTTCACCTTCAAAGCGACACCTGTCCCCTCAGTGATGACGACCCCTGCACCCAGTCCCTACATATCCTCCGTCTTCCCTCCTTCCTTTTTTGTCCCTAACTTAGGAGTCCCTGAAGACAAGCAGCACCTGCAGATCTCCTAGACTCACTTCCGGGCCCTCTGAGTTGAGGAGGTCACTGCCCTGAGCCCAGAATAGGGTCCCCCCTCCACGGATGCCCAGAGACAAGAGTGCAGGGACAGGACAGCTGTGTGCTGGAGTCCCCCCAGAGTGGAACGAGTCCTAGGGCAGAGCTGGGCAAGGGGGCCTCCAAGAGCCTGGGAGCTGCTTCCCTGAGAGGCAGCTTCATTCATTCCTAACTCAGGAGGGAAACTGGAAAGCCTTCATCTAACCCACAGACACGTGTCTGAACTCATGAAAAACCCTCTGTCATGATGGCTCCCTTTCAGAAAGTCTTGCTTTCAAACTAGATGGAACACTCAGGTGAGGTGAGGGTGGCCAAGAAGTCTACCGTGGACTTCCACGACTCAGCCACAGCCTTGAGTTGATCTCACAAAGGTCAGACTTACAAGCCACATCTATATACACACTTGTCAGGAATCTACCTTTTTATAAAGGAGAGCACACGAGCAAGGAGTTAGTACCGTGATGTCAGGCGGTCAGGGAGAAGAGCCATCCACTGGGAAGCTGGGAGTGATTCCGGTTCTGGCGGTAAATGGAGATCAGGTGTGGGTCTGTCCCCTGTGTGCTAGGGACAGCTTCGAGGCAACCTACAGCCACCCACGGTCTGTCCTGGCAACGTGCTTCCTCAGCACAGGCGTGTGTTTGCAGGGGGCTCTGGCTCTAGGTCCTCTTAACTGGTCCAAGCTATAATTTGTACCAACCTCAGGCTGACATCAGAGGTTTCTGGAGTTGATACCGTGCACAGCCTCTTTGTTTCTGGGCCGGGGCTGATAGGCCACTTCCCTGGATCCACACACATCACTTGTCCTGGGTCTGGCCAAGATGAGAGAGCTTAATGAGCACTTGAGTGCTGGACTGTGGGCCCAGGACTCTGCTAAGTGACATCAGCCTAACCCTCCTCTCTGGGCACCTCTGTCTCCAGCATTCCTTTTGCAGAGAAGGAAACCCTACTTTGGGCTTTCGTCCTGCCTGTTGGAAGGTGACACTGGATAATTGACATTGTTGACTCTGGGTTCTCTGTGCTGTGTGCTCTGAGCAGGGTAAACCATGGGCCCCAGGTTTCTCCTTCTGACCCTTGCTCCTCCCTCTCTGACAGCTGCTCACCTCGCAGGCACAGAGCCTGACGCTCCTCACCACCGTGGCCATGCCGGTCTTCAGCAAGAAGAACGAAACCGTGAGTGGCCACTCACCGAGGGGTCACAGCTGGGATGAGAATAGGGGATCACTGCTGGTGTGTTTAGATCAGTGGCTCTTGGCCCCCCACTGAGCCTGAGAGCCACCTTGGGAGGGCTTGAATGCATGTCCCCAGGCCCTATCCCAGACTAGCTACATCAGAATCTCATGGTTGAGGAGTGGAGCTGGGGGTGTGTACTTTTCCGAAGCTCCCTCAGCAATACTGCTCATCAGCGAGGGGTCGTCCCACTGCTCTGCACTTGGGACCCCTTGCCTTGGGGTTGGAAGGCTGGAAGGTCACTTGCCAGGCTTCCAGCAAAGCCACAGTTAATCTACCTATGGATAGATTAGAAGACTCTAACGTGTGTGTAAAGGCATTTCTAGAGGCTTCCATCCTCCATCTGGTCAGGAAATGTTTCATGATAGACCTCGTGTGCTTCAGAGAACCTGTGAGTTATGGTCCCTGAGATCCTAATACTTCAGCCTCTGCTGTGAAGATTAATATTTCATTCAACTTTGTATTTCATTTAAATATTACAGTTTAAATATTAATACTGGGTATTAATCTTCCTAGCAGCTGAGATTGCTCTTGGGACCTCATTCTGATAGGTCCTAGATTTTTATTCCTTGGAGTTCATCCTGAAATTTAACTGCAGGCCAAGCACAGCGGCTCATGCCTGTAATCCCAGTACTTTGGGAAGCTGAGGTGGGAGGATTGCTTGAGCCCTGGAGTTCAAGACCAGCCTAGGCAACATAGTGAGATCCTTCATCTCTATAAAAAAAAGTGCTTCCCCTGACCTTGACCATCATGTTTTTCTTTCCAGCGATCCCATGGCATTCTCCTGGGTGTGGTGGGTTCTGATGTGGCCCTGAGAGAGCTGATGAAGCTAGCACCCCGGTACAAGGTGAGCCTAGTCTGGTCCCTGGGGGTAGGGAGTCACAGGTCTCCAGGAGTGAGCCCCCAGGCTTGGAAGCCTCTCTCCAGACAGCGGCAGCCCAGCACAGAGCTGGATGGGGTTTCTCCATCTTCCCTGAGAGAAGCGTGTGTGTTACACATGGCAGAGCAGCTCATCTGCCTGGGTCCCTCTCCCATCAGAAGCTACAACTTGCACTATGGCCTTCAGCAAGTCCTTTCCCTGCCCAGTGCCTCAGTTTCTCAGTTTGCTCCTCCGTGCCATACAGTCCTGTTTTGAGAGTGAGTGAAATTACATCACTGAAGCACCTAGAGCACGTGGTGGGAAAGAGATCAGGTAGTGATACGCATTATTATGGTTGCTATAAACAGTAGAATTTGGAAAGGACTTGACAATCAGTGGGTAGAGGCATGACTCGAACTTGGTCATGTCCCAGTTGGAAACACTCGCTGCTGTGAGCAGCCATTTTTAAGCCTCCCAAGGCTCCAACCCACCCCCACCCCCGCCCCCAGCTCCAGACACCCAGCACAGTCCACGGATCTAACGGCCTCCGTCCCTGACTTTGGCAGCTTGGAGTGCACGGATATGCCTTTCTGAATACTAACAACGGCTACATCCTCTCCCATCCTGATCTCCGGCCCCTGGTAGGTACAGACCTTCTTTGCCTTGGGATCCCTAACTTTATGGGATTTGGGGGAAGTTCACAGCAACAGTTAAGACAGTGGACACACACTGGGCTCCATTTAGGAACTCAAGGGTAATATGAGGGGAAAAAGTATATCTGAGTCATAGTCCCTGTTGCCAAGTTGGTCACAATCCAGCAGAAGAGACAAGGCAAAACCATGTGAAATGATGTGACCAGAGAACACATAATGAGGTGTGCGGTTCCGAAGTTGGAGAGCCGCGTGAGGCCATCACCCATGTTCCTGTCACTGCCTCAGTGGCTCCACACTCCCTCTTGGAATCTGACAGATGCATTGCCAGAACTCTAGGGGTCCAACGAAGAGGTGTGAGCTCACCATGGAAATGGTAGGGAAGGCCCCCCCCAAGCGATTGGGTGGCAGTGCCAAGGCCCCCCATGTTTGTCTTAGGGTGCATTCCTGAGTGCTCCTACCCAATCAGCCCTCTCCACACTGATGCAGGGGCTGGGGTGTTTTTACACGAGTAAAACACTGAACAACAGATGGCTGAGGAAGAAAGTTGCATTGTTTTCTCCGGAAGCTCTGCCTCCGGGGCTAAGGAGCCAGTCGCAGCGCTTGGGCACTGTCCGTGGCCATAATGGCCTCGCCTTTCCAAGGGATTGTTGGGGTGGAGGGAGATGAAGTCCTAGGGGAATCATAGCCCCTTGCCCCCACCCGCCTTGTGGTGAAGAGTGAATGACAAGCCAAAGACAATAGACAGAAGAGCACCTTCCGGAGAACTCATGAACGAATCCTAGGCCCAGGGGTCACTTGGAGAGATCAATCTAAGTCACTCTCTGTTTCGTTTGGTTCAAATAGACACTGGGTGTCCACAAGGCAACCGATTGAGCTTATTTAAGGCAATATTTAAGGCAAACTCTAGGAATTCAGGGTAGAGAGAGATCAGGGTACTCAGGAAACCACTCTGCTCATTCTGTCTCCTAATTCAGACTCTGCTGAGCAAGCATCTGAACCCATAATGTGTCACTCTCTTATACCAGTGGGTTTTGTGGGGGGCAGTCACAGTGCCAGCAAAATGACTCACTTGGGGAAATAACAAATATGTGTATTCTGGAGCTGACTTGTAGCATTAGGGGACACTGATCAGAAACCCACTTGTCACCATCTATGTAATCTAGATGAGTATGAGGCTTCAATCAATCCATTTACAGTGTGGCCCTCCTGTGTGTCTGACCTAATGCTGTGAAGAATGCCACAGACCAAAGTTTATACTCTAATTCACAAAATCAGACTCACACAAGTGATAATCAAGTAATAATACCACATAGGACACGGTTTACACAATAAAAGATACTTTAGGATGAGCTCAGTGGCTCAGCCTGTAATCCCAACACTTTGCGAGGCCAAGGTGAGTGGATTGACTGAGTCCGCGGGTTTGAGACCAGCCCGGCAACTTGGTGAGACCTCGTCTCTACGATAAATCAAAAATGAGCCGGGCATGGTAGTGTGCGCCTGTAGTTCTTGCTACTTGGAAGGCTGAGGCAGAAGGATCACTGGAGCCCAGCAGGACAATGCTGGGGTGGCCATGAGCGTGCCACTGCACTCCAACCTGGGCAACAGAGTGAGACTCTAACTCAAAAAAAAGAAAGAAATGGGGTCTCACTATGCTGGTCTCAAACTTCCGGCCAACAGCAATCCTCCCACCACAGCCTCCCAAAATGCTGGGATTACAGGTGTGAGCCACCATGCCTGGTCTAGGATGAAAAAAAGCAAACAAACAAAAACTGGTGGGAGCAAGATACACAATGATAGGAGACTTCCACCATCTGAGTATCTACTGGGGGCTTCATTCTGCTAAAAGCAGAAGCTCTAATTAATTCTCAATTTACCTTGGTGATAAACGATCCTCTTTTCTTTTTTGATGGGGTTAATAAACTAAACCTGGGAAGTGCTGCAGACCTAATCATAGATAACTTGATGATATCTGTCTTGGCGTCAGAAAAAGAGGAGTCAAGGCCAGAAAATAACATTCAGGGTGTTGATTAATGGCTCCATGTCAAGTTGAAAGGAGGTCTTTATCAAGTATTGCAGATTTGTCCTTGTCTCTGTCCCGTTCAAATATTCAATCACCAAGATGAAAATACAGAAGACAGATGCCATAAAGTCTGGAAGATATGGCTAATACGTTACGTGAGAAAATTAGTATTCAGAAAGTATTCTTCTAAAACAATGAACTGAAACTAACAAGATGAAATGTATTGGGGATGCATGGGAAGCTCTGCAAAATACTCAATGCCCAAGCACAAGACTGTGAAGATGTGAGTTAAGAGTACATCCTACCAGGAAGATGAGGGGATTTAACTGACTGAAATCTCAATCTGGGCTGCCGGGACAGTGCAGTTGGCCTGGAGTTCTGACAGAACCCCAGGCAGAGGTCAGAGCTGCTTGGGAATTCAGTCCACAGATCACACCCCACGCCACACGGGTCAGACCCCATCGGAATATTGATTTTTTTGTCCTGGGAACTCCATTTTGGGAGTGACACTGACGACAAAGTAGAGCATATGCCAAGGGATTTGGGGGCATATTTAGCTTGGAGAAGCGAAGTCTTAGGAGTGAAAGGTACCTTTGCAAACCTCAAGGGTTGTTAAGGGGAGCACATTTTGTGTAGCTCGAGGGCAAAGAATGAAGGTCAATAGGTGAAAGTTACAGGGAGAAATAGTTGGGCTCCGTGTAAGGAAGAACTTTCTAGCAATTAGAGCTATCCAGCATGATGGCAAGCTAACTCAGAAAACAGGGACCTCCTTGTCATGGGAAATATTCACTTCAGAGGCTGTGAGACCCTCTGTCACAAATGTCACCAAGCAAAACTCTACATTGGGTGGAATTTGGGCCCAGATAACCTTAAGGAATCATGGATTGATTGGCTTATACGAAACTATTTGATTTTACGAGTATTCGTGAAAGGTCATGTAGAAGAGATGAGACTTGAGCAGGGCCATGCACTAACCTCATGTTTTTGTACCTGACCTGCCTACTCCAGTACAGAGAGGGGAAGAAACTAAAACCCAAACCTAACTACAACAGTGTGGATCTCTCCGAAGTGGAGTGGGAAGACCAGGCTGAAACCGTAAGTGGGGATAGTTAGAAGGAAGAGAAACTAGCTTAGCTCTGTGTCCAACTAAATGGGTCAGCTGCGTGGCTGGAAGCTTTGAGGTCACTCTGTTCTTCTCAGAGCAGTCCCAGAACCTGTCCGAGCCCAAGCCAGATGCAACTCCTATAATGGGCAATTCTTTTAACAACTACAAAAATATAACAATATCTCCCTGAATCACAAAGACTACTGAGCCTCAATGAGATCATGTCTATAAGCCAACAAATCTGAGTTTTAGTGATGTTTTAACTTGGCTTTTGGTCTCAGTATCTTGTTCTGGAGGAAATCATATCTCAGTAACATGACACTGTTACCCAATGCAACAGTTCACCTTGGAGCATTATCTTGACGGACGCCCAGAATTATAAGCTAAACAGAACCTAGAATCAGGTTTTTCTTCCCTCCCGGTATTCTTCTCAGAGGAAAAATTGAAGAACTAAAAGTGCTTCTAGGGATCACCCCTAATCTGGTCCAGAGAGCTCAATATCTTCATCGTCCCATGTGAACCAAGAACTAATACCATTGTCTTTCCTCCTGAAGCTGAGAACAGCCATGATCAACAGGGAAACAGGTTCTCTCTCCATGGACGTGAAGGTTCCACTGGACAAAGGGGTAAGAGCTAGAGGCAGAGATCCAGGAGGTGGCCTGAGAAAGCCAGTGCCTCCATTCATTAGATTGTGGATCAAAAAATTAGCCGAGTGTTGTGGCGGGCACCTGTAGTCTCAGCTACTTGGGAGGCTGAGGCGGAAGTATCGCCTGAGCCTAAGTCAAGGTTGCCGTGAGCCGTGATCATTCCACTGCCTGGGTGAAAGAGTGAGACCCCAACTCAAAAAAAATAGGTTTTGAGTGATGATGAGGGTCTTGGACTTAGCCACGTTAGAGCTTAAGATTTAAGTGCTTGCTGTACCCGGAAGGCTTGACCAGAAAGCTACCCAGGGGCCTCAGCCCTGAGAAACATCTGGCTGGGGAACCACACGATTGCTCACGCCAATGCTTGACTCTTTGGAGACAGCTAAGCCACGCAGCACTCAAGTCAGCCAAGTCGTTCACAACTCTTCTTTCTTCCTTATGCTGCTTGCCATTGGCCCTTTTGTTGTTTATGATGAAAACGGGGAAAGTGACAGTTAATTTTGCAGATTGTTAGCAGCTCCTGTAAAACATGTTATATGGAAAGAGATGGAAAATATTTGCTCTTCCCTAAAGCTGACTGTCATCTACCATCGTCCTAGACCATGACGAATCGTTACCCTCGCTGACACCACCGCCCTCTTTACAGACCCGCACATCATTTATAAAAGATCATTTCATCCTCTCACTTAAAAGCTTCCAATGTGTCTACTGAATTTGCATTGTCCCTTGACATATTTACAAATGTCGCCTCCTCCCTCACAGCCACCCCACCCCCTCCTCCCCTTGCCCATCTGCCTCAGCGAAAAGAACACAGGCATCAGCCTGCAACAATTAGACCCGAGTTCTTCCACAACACAGACCTCCATGGAAGCCAAACAAGAAAGCACTGGGAAGGAGAGACGGCACTTTGCAACCCTTTTAGACCATGGGCTGGTTTTGGCTGGGACTGGATCCAATTTCTGTGGCATCTGCTGGCAAAAAGCTCATAAAAAATGAGCTCTGGGCTGAGAAGGGCTTTCTTCCAATAGACTGAGCACTATCAGTGAGGTCAGACCACCAGTGGGCCGCTGATTCTTCTTCTGATCCAAAAACACGGCGGATTCTTCCTTTTCACAGGAAATCTCCTGCCTAGCCTAGCCCTGCCTGTGCATTTCACCTATGAGGGAAATGTTCGTATGTTGGTGGCACGCAGCAACAGAAAGATCCGAGGATGGCTATGCTATATCTAATACAGACTGACTCATGCCGTGGGTGAAGCTGTCCTCCACCCCCTCCTCCAAGCGCCCAGTGTTTTCAGGCTGCCTTTACTTCCCGAAAGCCACCAAGGCAGAGTCCTAACCAGATCCAGCAGTCTGAGCTTTTCCTGAAACCTCTGCCCACGCCTTCAAGATGTGTTCATTGCTGCTAATAAACCACCCTAATTACATATCTGCAATTTCACCAAGGCTTCCCCACATAGGGGTGCTTCAACATAAAGAAGCATTGTGACCATGATGGATATTTCATAGCACGTGGTGTTCATGTCTTACTACTATTAGTAAACTACTGCTGACAATCAACTAATGTTTGTTAGAAGCTGAGCTGAGCACTTTCAAGTATTCACTCATTGAACACTCGCAACCTATGAGGTAGTTCCTAATCTAACCCCATTTCACCGACGAGGATATTCAGAGAGGACAAATATTGCCCGGGATCACCCAAACGAGAAGTTGCAAAGCCCACACGTATCTGCTTCTAGACCACACACTCCAAAGTGCTGCTGTATAAGGGCTTTCTGGCCTGAATTCCCAAATCCCCAGTCTAAAAGATTTCCCCAAAGTGTCTTTAGAATGGCATCTCTACGCCACCTTTAACACCCATTGCTTTCTCCTCTCCCTCCACCCCATGGTGTCACAACTCAGCCCTGTTTAATCTTCATCTCTTCACCCTCACCCCCAGGAGCCCCTGAGCCGATACTGTATGTAGGGCATTTTGCTGGTATGTGGTCACTACAGGGGTATCTTTCCTCTCCCTGCTTTGACCTGCCATGATGCCCCTCTTCGCCCATATTGCTGCATTTCCTCACTGCCAGCTGCTCTGTCTCCCCCATGCGACTCTGACAGAGTCAGTGCCTGCCCCATCATTTGTTTGCCTGGAGTTTGTCCCAGCCCTCTCAGCTCAGTGGCGTGTCTCAACTCATGAGCTTGGTACTCAATAGAAACATCTAGGTCTAGGTCTAGATGGAGGAAAGCTTTCTTAAGGCATTGTGGGAATATCTGTTATCATTCCAACCATTCTCCTGATTCGCAATAGATAACCTGCTCTGTTGTTTTCTCCAGGACACTTTAGAGCTATCCTTATTTCCTGTGGATCAAGTTACAGGTTTCTCCATCTCCCCTAAAATCCAGACAGGCAGATATGGTGGCATAAGGGCAGCAGTAGCAACCCTAGGATGATTTAGTGTGCAGGACTCACAAACCCAGAAACCTATGGGGCCAGATAGGCCACATTAAGAAATAAGAGTGAAGTTGGTATACCTGCGGTGGTTCACGCCTGTAATCCTAGCACCTTGGGAGGCTGAGACGAGAGGATGGTCTGAGCCCAGGAGATTGAGAACAGCCTGGGCAACATGGACCTCATCTCTACAAAAAATCAAAAAAGTAGCCAGGCGTGGTGGCACATGCCTGTAGTCCCAGCTACTTGGAAGACTGAGGCGGAAGGATCACCTGAGCCCTGGAGGTTGAGGCTGTGTTGGCCATAAGCGTGCCACTGTACTCCAGCCTAAGTGAAAGAGTGAGACTCTGACTCAAGAAAATAAAGAAAAAGAAATAAGAGTGAGAGAAGCAGACAGGCCTCTGTGCTGAAGGAGATGGCCAAGACCTGCCTTTAAGATGTGCACGACTGTCTCCAAAAATGTTAGAAGCACAATCTGGGCCGATAACTGGGCTAGTAAACTTGTGAGGAGCTCAGCTTTGGCCCACAGGCCTCCTATTTGCCACCTTGATAGCAAGATGTTTGCCCCAAAATGCAGACCAAGAACAGGTGTCATCATTTCTAAACTATCAACAGCATACTGGTCAGATATGTTTGGACATATTAAAGCAAAGTATCCTGGAGCATCCAACCTAGGACCCTTCTTATCATTCTCATATTGTTTGATTGTTTCAAACAAATAATTAACAATGGGGAAGGGACAGGGGCAGACATGGTGTTCTTTACTAGCCTTTGCATTCTTCCAAATCAACCCCACTGACTTTGGTACACGCATGTGTACACACACCAGCAGCACACGTGTACACACACATCTACATACCAGCAGCATGCACATGTACACACACACATATACCAGCAATACTCATGTGCACACACACATACCAGCAATACTCGTGTGCGTGCACACATACCAGCAAAACGCGTGTGCACACACATACCAGGAATACACAAGTGTGTGCGCATATGCCTGCAATATACGTATGTGTGCATATACCAGGAATACGTGTGTGCACTCACATAGACTTGCAATACATGTGTGTGCGTGCACATACCAAAAATACACACGTGCATGCACATATGCCAACAATACACATGTGCGCACATATATACCAGCAATGCACATGCATGCAGCAATACATTTGCATACACATACAGCACTAGCAGCTGGCACACAAATTAGCTTTGCCTCATGTTCCTTTGGAGCCTTCGAATCCCTGTGCCTGGATTTCAGGGACACGGAGCTAGAGTGCTGTGTGGTTCTCTCTCTCTCTCTCTCTCTCTCTCTCTCTCTCTCTCTCTCTCTCTCTCTGTCTCTCTCTCTCAGACACACACACACACACACACACACACACCCATTTTTTTGTCCAGTAAAAGGAGGCAATCTCTAAAAGGAGCAGATTGTTCTGTTACCTTGTTGTACCCGACCTCATCTTCCAACCCTCCTAGGCTCTCTCTGCTCATGGTGTCAGAGCCCATCCCCCACACACCACACACTCTTCCCTTTAACTCATCCTGAAAGATGATCTCAAAGTTCTGATTCCATTCATGGAGAAGTAGCTTGCACTAGACTCACCCTCCGACAGATAACCATTATAAACCCTGGACAAAATACCAAAAGTTAAAGGCACTTGGAAGTGACCAAAAGCAGGCAGAAACAACCTTCGTGAATCAAGAGAATGCCATTAGTAAGATGCACATTCATATGGCTTGTTTTCCCCAAGGGCAGTCTGTTTGGAATGGAACATCTGAAACTCAAGCAGAAAGCCGCAGGTGTCATCTTGACGTGTCAGAGAACAGAATTTGGGTTTCCAGAGTGTCTGGAAATTAAGAGGGATATCTCAGAAGTGGGGAGCCACAGAGAGGTTAGCCCCAAAATGTACACTCAGACTCCCTCAAATGCTTGACTGCCCCTGAACTATACATGCATAGAAGAACCTCTAAGCACACCAGTGGAATGCAGCACTGGAAGGCTGAAACCAGAACAGGGGTAGGGTTTCAGCTCCTGCCCATTGCAGTGGTGACAATTTGTGGTCTGAGTTACATAGAGGTGAAGAAACTTGGTAAACACCTCAGAATTCCCTTTGCAAACACAGAAGAATAATACCTTAGGATTAAAGACCATGTCCCAAGACCAAGAGATTCATCCTACACCTAAGACAAATCTGAAGTGATGAAATGTAAACCCAAGCCTTTTCAAAAATCAACACTTTTCAAAGGAAGACAAACCATCTACAACCTATTCCTCACAATATCTATTATACAACAAAAACTACTATACATGTGGGAGAAAAAAACAGGAAAAAAACCCCAGGAAAATCTATTACATAGTTAAGAGAAAAATCAGTCTTAGAAACTGACCCAGAGATGATGCAGCCGTAAGAATTAGAAGGATTTTAATGCAGATACTATACCTGTACACAAGAAATTCAAGAAAAAGAGGGTCACCATGAGTGAACTGATGGAGAATCTCAGCAGGGAAATGGTAAGGGCTTGATCAAAGAACAGAACCACTGTGGATGATATGAATATAGGATTTTATTGCAGGGATTAGACCTATTATGAAATCATGGGAGCTGGTGAAGAAATCTGTGGAAAGTTCATGTCTCTGTTTGTAATGATAAGCTGAAAGCCACTGTAGGTCAGCAAAACCAGAAGTCGGGAAGGGAAGCAGGACAAGGCATGGGAGAACAAACTGGAACCCATGAAGAAAAACAGGAGTTCATGAAGACAAACCAAAACCTTGATCTCTCACTACCTCCTACCCCAAGGCTGTGGGTGACCTGCAGAAAGAGACAGTGCCTTCCTGTGGAGCTGCATATTCACCAGAGCAGGTCTCAAAAAAACCAAAGGAGGGGCTCCTTGAATCTGGCTGAATCCCCATGCCAAGAAGGCATGCCAGCAGTAGGTCAGGGCAAACTGCAGTAGTGCCTGGCATGCTATACTGACCTTGAGTATACAAAATGGCTGCTGCTTCACTTCTGTCTTACAAATTTCACATCAACTCTCTTTTGGATGACCCGAACTTGGAACCACACAAAGAATTGAGTCTGGGAAATGTAGTTCCAGCTTAGCTAATTTGACACAGTACAAAATCACTGCAAGGACCAAATAAGAATTCTTTTTTTTCTTGTGTTAGCCCTATTTTTAAATTGTGTATATTTAAAGTACACAACATGATATTTTGATATACAGTCATCTCTCGGTATCTATAGGGGACTGGTTCCAGGATCTCCCACGGATACCAAAATTCATGAATGCTTAAGTCCCTTTTATAAAATAGTATTTACATGCAATCTGCACAACATTCTGACCTGCTGGCCATTTTTATGTCTGCGTCTGTGAAATGTCTATTCAGGTTCTTTGCCCGCTCTAAAATCAGGTTATATGGTTTTTTGTTGTTGAGTTGCGTGAGTACCTTAATATTTTATATTAACCTCCACATATCAAATATGTGGTTTCAAATATTTCCTCCCAAAACCCTAGATTCCTGTTTCATTTTGTTGGTTGTTTACTTTGCTATGCAGAAGCTTTTTTAGCTAGATGTAGCCCCACTCATTTATTTTTGCTTTCGTTGTTTATACTTCCAAATGGATATTTTAAAACCAAAAAGTGCAATATCTGAAATGAAAATTGTACTGGATGGACCTACCAGCAGATAGGAGAAAAGGGGGGCTGTAAACTTGAAGATGGATCAAGAGAAATTATCCGATTTGAAGAACAGGAAAAAAGAGAAACAGGACTTCAGTGACCTGTAGGATGGTAACAAGTGGTCTAGCAGCATGCTCTTGGAGTCCTGGAGGGAAAGGAGAAATAATGGAGCAGAAAGAATATTTGAAAACCTGGTGGCCAAAAATGTCCTAAACTTGGGAGAGAAAAAAACCAACCTAAAGATCTAACAATATCAGCAAACCCCAAGCAGAATAAAAGGAAAAAGAAAACCATCCCTGGGCATATCATATTCCAGCTACTGAAAATCAAAGATGTTCAAAGAAACTAAAGGACAAAAAATGCATCAAATAGAGGGAAACAATAAGAAGACAGCCAACTTCTTATCAGAAACCTCAAAATAATGCTTTAAAGTGCTGATTGAAAAAAAATCTGTCAACTCAAATTTCCACCTAGAGAGAAAATATTCTTCAAAAAGGTGAAATAAAGACATTTTCAGATAAAAGAAGACGGAGGCTTATCACTATCAGACTCACACTACAAGAAATGCTTAAGAAAATTCTTTGGGCTGAAGAAAAATGACACGGGATGGAAACTGAGCTCTGCAGGAGAGAATGAACCATACTGGAAATGGAAAATAACATGTGTTAGTACAAGACTGTCTTTTACTTATTTTTTTAATTTCTCAAAAAGACAACTGACTATTTAAAGCAAAAGTTTTGACATTGTGTTGTAGAGTTTATAACGCGTGTAAGTTTAAAATATATGGCAACAATGTCACATAGTGAGGTTATCTCAAAAACGTAAAACTAATTTGGCATTGAAAACATTAATCAAGGTAATTTATCTTTTAACATCAATAGATGCTAAAAGAGCATTTGATAAAATTTAACTAGTAACAGAAAGAAATTTCCTCAATCTGATAAAAAGCATATATAAAAAACCTACAGCTAACTTTTTTTTTTTTTTTTTTGAGTTGGAGTCTCACTCGGTCGCCCAGACTGGAGTGTAGCGGCCCCTCCCGGCCACCGCAGCCTTGACCCACTGGGCTCCGGCAATCCTTCCGCCTCAGCCTTCCAAGTAGCCGGAATTATAGGTACTTGCTACCACGTCCGGCTGATTTTTTGATTTATTGTAGAGATGAGGTCTCACTGCCCAGGCGGGTCTCGAACCCATGGGCTCAGGCAATCCACTCACCTCAGCCTCCCAAAGGCGCGGGATTACAGGCTGAGCCACCAAGCCTGGCTACAGCTAACTTTCAATGGAAAAACATTGACCACTTTCTCCCTAAAATTGGGAACAAGGCAAGGATGTCTGCTCACCACTTCTACTCAACATCCAGTATAGGTTCTAGCCAGTGCAACAAGGCAAGAAAACAAAATAAAAGGCACAGAGGCAAGAAAGGAGGAAGTAAAACTGCTTTCATTCATGGACAAAGTTATTGTTTACTTAGAATAGCCCAGGAATCTACAAAACAGCAAATAGGTAAATTTAGTAAGTTCACAGAACACCAGGTCAATATTATAAAAATCAATTTTATTTTTATGCTTATGTAACAGCGAAGAATTGAAAAATGAAATTATTCTTAAATTTCAATTACAGTAGCATCAAATAACGTAAAATATTTAGGAATAAATTTAATAAAGGTATATATGACCTCTCTACACTGAAAATTATAAAACATTGCTGAAAGATTATCAAAGAAAAAAATTAAGTAAATAGAAAGCTTTAACTATGTTTATGGGTTATAAGACCAATATTGCTAAGACGTTCATTCTCCCTGAGTTGATATATAAATTCAACACAATTTCAAATGAAAGACAGACTTCTAGAAACAGACACGGTGACCCCAAAATTTACAGGAAAATGCAAAGGACCTAGAATAGCCAAAACTATCTTGAAATAGGACAAATGTGGACAATTCACAGTACCTGATTTCAAAACTTGCCAAAAAAGCTACGGTAACCAAGCAGTATGGTATTTACCAAAGAATAGACAAATGGATCAATGGAACTGAATAGAGAACTCAGAAATTACCCACACACCTATTATTTATGGATTTTTAATGAAGACACTTCTGCAAATCAGTAGAGAAAGGAAAGTCTTTCCAACAAATGATTCTGAAACCACTGAATAAATGTATACGGGAAAAAACATTGAGTCATATCTCACACTACACACACACAAAAAAAATAATTTGAGGAGAATCATGACCCTCAGTGTAAAAGCTAAAACTATAAAGCTTTTACAAGAAAACATAGGGGAAAATCTTCTTCTCAGCCTGAGGGTATGCAAAGATTTCTCAGACAAAAACATAAAATAACATTTGATATACTGGACTTCATCAAAAGTAAAAAATTCCACTTATCCAAAGGCACCAGTAAAAAAAATGAAAAAGTAAAGACAGATGGTCTCCAAAATACAGGGAGAACTCCTACGAAGTGGTGCAAAAAAGACTAGCAACCCAATAAAACAATACTCAGAGTCCTTGAGCAGATACTTCATACAAGAGATATACAAAGATATTCAACATTATTAGTTACCAGGGAAATGCAAATGGAAACCACAAGCTTCCATTTCACATTTACTAGAATGACTAAAATGTAAAAGATGAATAACACCAAATGCTGGCAGGGGTGTGGAGAAATTGGAACTCTCAGACATTGCTAGTGGGAGTATAACATGGCAAACTACTTTGGGAAATCGTTCGGCAGTTTTCCTACAAAGGTAAATATACATTTGCCATATGACCCAGAAATTCCATTCCTAGGTATTTACCAAGAGAAATGAAAACACATGTCCTTAAGACGACTTTTTCCAGGATGTTTACGGCAGCTTTATGCATGCTAGTTCCAAACCAGAAACAACCAAAATAATCCATCAATACGTGAATGTAGAAGCAAACTGTGGTGTGGCTATACCCTAGAATACCACTCAGCAGTAGAAAGGAAGAAACTGCTGATACACAACAATGTAGATGGATGTTAAAAACATGATGTTGAGCGAAAGAAGCCAGACACAAAAACGCACACATGCTGTAAGAATAGGCAAAACTGATCTGCGCTGGTAGAATCCAGAACAGAGATTGCCTATGGAGGGGTGGGGTGAGTTGACCAGAGGGGCAGACAAAGTAGTTGTAGAAGATGTAATTATTCCATATTGTGACTGGTTACATGGTTGGTTACAAGTATCAAAGATAATCAAGTGATATATTCAAGATCTGTTCATTTTACCTTTTTTCTTCAATTATAAGAAGATAAGAACAAAAAAGACGCCCGGGCTCAGTGGCTCACACCTGTAATCCCAGCACTGTGAGAGATGGAACCGGGAGGATTGCCTGATCCCAGGTGTTTGAGACCAGCCTGGGCAACTTGGTGAGACCTCATCTCTCCAATAAATCAAAAAATTAGCCGGGCATGGTGGCGCACACCTGAAGTTCCAGCTACTTGGAAGGCTGAGGTGGAAGGATCAGCTGAGCCCGTCAGGTCAAGGCTGTGGTGGCTGTGTGCTCCAGCCTGGGCAGCTGAGTGAGATACCAACTCGAACAAACAAACAAACAGAACAAAAAAGGTGATCTCCAGTTCTGACACTCAAGCCAGCCACACTGGAGCACAGTGTTCTACCCCCAAGACGTCTCCCAGGACACCCCACGACTGCTCCGATGGAGGGAAACTGCAGAGTGGATCCGACTGGGCAGAAGGGGCAGGGGGGCATTGCCGGGGGACAAGTTCAGTTTCAAGAACGGAGCATCCTGGTTTGGTCTAAAGCTGGTTTGCTAGAGAAAGCAAACCTTTTATGGCCACCCTCTCCCTCTGTGTCCCTTCTAACTCACTCCCATTTCCAACATGAAAGAAGAAAAGTCGGAAGGAAGCAACTAGAGTAAGAACAGGTCCTGAACGAAAATGTGACCTTCCCAATGAGGTGAACTTGTGTCCACAGACAGGACACGCCACAAACCTTCAGAACACCTCCTCACAGCTGCCTTGTGTAAGAGAGGTTACTTAGCCGGGCGTGGTAGCACGCACCTGTAGTTTCAGCTACTCGGAAGGCTGAGGCGGAAGGATGGCTGAAGCCCAGCAGGTTGAGGCTGCGGTGGCCGGGAGCAGCCACTGCACTCCAGTCTGGGCGACAGAGTGAGACTCCAACTCAAAAAAAAAAAAAGAGAGGTTACTGTCGGTCAAGATTTACAAATGATGCTTAGAGAAGTGAAGCGACTTACCCAGGAGCACACAACTTGGAAGCACCCAAGGAGGGCTTCCATCCGAGTCTGTCTAAACCCAGCCTAAGCCCTTAGTCACTGTCCACCACTTGCTGCCCTGACTTATACAAATTAAACGGAAGCCTTAAAAACGGCAGCTTTGGAAGGAAAAAGAGTTGTGAACATGTGCCATGGCCTGGAAAGAGATTACGGTGGAGAGGAACTGGGGTGCGCAGTCCAGAAGGCCGTAAGTGGATTGTATACATATGGCCTTTAGCAGTTCTTGGTGCCTGCTAACAGCCTCCTCTCTGACCCCACAGGGGCCCTAGAGTCGCCGTCTTCGTATGCACTGCCCAATATGGCCGTCCCTAATCACACTGGCGAACCAAATTTAAATGTATACTAACTAAAATTAACCAAAGTTTCTTGGCCTCACATTTCAGGCGTTCGGTGCCACATGTGACTGGGGGCTACTGTGATGTAGGGTGCAGGTGCAGAATGCTTTGTCCTTAAATACAGGCCAGAGGGCTGTGGGTTGCTTGACCTTGAGAGGGTCTGCCTATGGATGCCAATGAGATGAGACATGTTAGTGGTGGTCAGGGAAGAGCTAAGAAGCAGGGGATGTGCAGAGACGATGAAGACCCCAAGGGCACTGGGGTGGTGGTGGAGGCCAGGGGGCACTCTTCCCTCAACAACCTTCTTGTCTGCTCTTTCAGAAGCGAGTTCTTTTCCTGACCAATGACTACTTCTTCACCGACATCAGCGACACCCCTTTCAGGTGAGGGACCATGCTTTATTTGCAGGGAAGGTGTCAGGGGGACACAAAAATACAACTCTTACTTGGTTGGCAATTTTGTGGTAATAGCAAATGACCCCGGTCAGAATTCAGGAAATTTGGCTAGGCACGGTGGCTCAGGCCTGTAATCCCAACACTTTGGGAGGCTGAAGGAGAAAGATTGCTTGAGCCCAAGAGTTCAAGACCAGCCTGGTAACATAGCAAGACCTCATCTCCACAAAAAAATACATTAGCCAGGCGTGGTAGCACACACCTGTAGTCCCAGTTGTTTGGTAGGTTGAGGCAGAAGGATCACCTGAGCCCATGAGGTTGAGGCTGTGGTGAGCCATGACCATGCCACTGCCTTCTAGCCTGGGTGGCAGAGTGAGACCTGACTCAAAAAAAAAAACTCTTAGGCTCTGTCCAACTGTATACATATTTGACTCTAGCCGTTACATACATTGAGAAATACATGGTCCTTATCTCACAATTACCTCATTTATTCACAAAGCCCTGGTTCCCAGCCCTGATGGCTCATTGGAATACCTGAGGAATTTTATAAAATTGCCAGTGGCCTCATCCAAACAAATTCAGTCAGAGTCTCTGGGGGTGGCGCCTGGCACTGGTATCTTTTAAAGCACCCTAGGTGATTCAGATATTCAGCCAAGGTTCAAAACCCATGTCCTTCCAGGAGAGGAAGGCATGGCAGGTGGAGAGGAGTCTCCTGTTTGTGGGTCACCTTGTGAAACAGAGAGACCTTCCTACATTTCAGGGGGGTCCCTGTGAGATTCAGGATATGCCTTGATTAGACTGGGAGCTGAGGCCGGGCGCAGTGGCTCACATCGGTGATCCCAGCAATTTGGGAAGCCGAGGCGGAAAGATTACTGAGTCCATGAGTTCGAGACCAGCCTGGGCAACATGCAAGACCTCATCTCTCCAAAAAAAATCAAAAAATTCGCTGGGTGTCGTGGCGTACAACTGTAGTCCCGGCTATTTGGAGGCTGAGGCGGGAGGATAAGCCCAGGAAGTCGAGGCTGCGGTGAGCCGTGATCGTGCCACTGCACTCCAGCCTGGGCGCTAGAGTGAGACCCTAACTCAAAAAATGAGTGGGGAGAGCTGAGAGTTCCTGGTCTATAGAATTTCTAGGCCCCTTCTCAGGAAGAAAGGCTGAAAAAATAGAAGTGCTATCTGTGTTCTGGCGGGACAGCTGTGAGGCTGGAGGGAAAAAAGGGGGATACTATGTGTCTGCCACTTGTCATGGGTACGAAAACCTCATGAACTTAGAGCAGGTGAAGGTCTAAGAAGAGGACCGGAAAACTGGCCGGCATTTGCTGTTAATAATGAGAGCCTTTTCTTCTCTCCCCGCAGTTTGGGGGTAGTCCTGTCCCAGGGCCACGGAGAATACATCCTCCTGGGAAATACCTCTGTGGAGGAAGGTAGGTCTGCCCCCACTGCTGATGGACAGTTTGGTGGGAAACATGGATTCCCCCGGGACCCGGGCAAGGCCAGCCCTGGGTGGAGGCAGTGTGACAGCTTCCTTGTTTCCAGGCTTGAGAGCAGCCTCCCAGAGCAGCACCCTCCGGCAAGGAGGGGTTGGCAGGATCTGCCAGTCAGTCATCAAACCAACGAGGCCTGAGACTTACCAGCCACGCACTGTCAGAGGCCGGGAGGCTTTGCCGGACCAGGGGAAGAGGGCCATCAAGGGACTGGGTCTTTCTGAACAAAGCTGAATTTTACCTGCCAGGAGACTGCAGGGAGAGAGAACGAGAAAGGATGCTGGGCGAAGTGAGGGAGGAAATGTGTGTTGTTTGCTAGGCCTGCCATAACAGATTGCTGCAAACGTGGTAGCTTAAGACAACAGAAGCTTATTCTCTCACAGTTTTGGAGGCTAGATGTCCGAAATCAGATGTTGGGAAGGCCATGCTCCCTAGAGACTCTAAGGGGAGGGTCTCCCTTCCTCGCCTCCTCCAGCCTTCAGGTGTCCCTTGTCTTCCAGTTGCAACATTTCAGTCTCTGCCTCCTGGTCACACACCTTCTCCCCTCAGCGGCCTCTGACAGCGTCTCTGCTTCCCCTCCTTAGAAGGGCACCAGTCATATGCAATCAGGGCCCACCCTACTGACTTCATCTTAATTGGATTACATCTGCCAAGACCCTATGTCCAAAGAAGGTCATGCTCACACGTACTAGGGGTCAGGACTTCACCATATCTTTCTGGGGACACAATCTGACCCATACCGGGAGCTTGTGGTATGTGAACCTGAGCGAGACGGCAGGAAACAGAGGCAGAAGACAGGAGAGAAAGACCCCACCTGTCCTCTCACACCTGCCCGTGACCCACTGTGGCTGGAGCACCTTCGGAGACCAACACCCCCCTCCAGGGTCCAGGGATGGCTCAGGAAGCCCTTGGAAGATGTGGTTGTCATTCACATCCTGTTCATTCTCCCTCCACTGTCCCCAGAGTGCTTCTCATTGCTCCACTTTCCCGCCACCAGCAACGCTGGTCATCGTCGCCCCTCTCCTAGCTGGCCATGGTTGCCTCCAGCTGACCTCCCGACCTCTTTCCCTCTCTGAACCCCAGCCAGAGGGATCTTTCTAAGAAATGCTGAATCTGACCTTGTCACTGCTAGCAGACCTTCAGTGGCTTCTGCAATTTTTTTTTTTTTTTTTGAGTTGGGGTCTCATCCCGTCACCCAGGCTGGAGTGCAGGGGCATGCTCCCGGTCACCGCAGCCTCGACCCGCTGGGCTCCGGCAATCCTTCCGCCTCAGCCTTCCAAGGAACCGGAATTACAGGCGCGTGCTACCCCGCCCGGCTAGTTTTTTATTTATTGTAGAGACGAGGTCTCGCCAAGTTGCCCAGGCGGGTCTCAAACCCGCGGGCTCAGGCAATCCACTCACCTTGGCCTCCCAAAGTGCTGGGATTACAGGCTAAGCCACCGAGCCCAGCCAGCTTCTGCAATTTTTACAATTTTTAAAAATTATCTTTAGCTTCCCCACGCAGTACTGAACCTTCTGTGTTTCTCCATCCTCCCTGCCCTGGGCTCCGTGTCCTCCTGTGTGCTGTGCTCTCCCCAAGGAGAGCTCCTCACAGGTCCCATCTTCCTGGCGTTGCTCACGTTGACCCGCTCTCAGGACCCAGCTCAGCTGCCACCTTTCTGGGAGCTGTCGCAGGTAGATCCCCTCCCCTTGCACCCAGACTGGGTTAGGCGCCTGCTGTGTTGTGTTCACTTGTGTGCTCACCCTGTCATAGCACGTGTCATGGTGCGGGAGCTCTCTCCTCGGTCTCTCCCCGTCCTCCCCACATCCCTGCTTCCGGGCTACACTTTTCTTCCTCTACTAGACACTCTCAGGGTACATCTCTCCAGGGGACAGAGGGTACTGTCTTTTACCCGCTTCTGCAGGTGGGACCGAGCAGTGGTCAGAGTTTTGGTGTCACAGAGTCATTTGTGATTCTGTGAGGCTGCAGCTGCTTGTCTTGTGTCTATGTCAGAGCAGGGGCCCTTTTAAGGTTCCATAGATGCCCATTGGCCTCTCTGTTATTCTTTTCTTGGACTTATCAGAACCTTGATGGAGCACCTATTTATTTCTGAGTTCTGAATTGGTGCCAGTAGGGCATTTGCAAACCGTTCATTCAATCACCAGCACACGCTGGGCACGGAGTCAGGCAGGTTCCATGCTAGGCAAGAGGCCACGCAGCAGACAGGGCCCATCTTGGGCCCTCCAACTGGCCATTTGGCTCGGTCAATAAAACCTATGAAGCCCAAGTCACTGTTTTCAAAGTATCAGCCCCTTTGAGAGAAACGCTAAGAGGAATTAGGTGCGATTTCTCCAGGCGCTGCTGTCTGGTTACCCTTTGATAATAACCCAACCCAGCCTGGAAAGGGAGGAGGGATGTGAGGGCCGAAGGAGGAGGAGGAGCTGGCCCCTGGCTGGGTGGGTAGCTCAGTGGAGGCGTCACATTTGTCCTGAGCCTTGAGGAACGGGTGGGATTTGGACTTGAGGCAAGGAAAGTGCATCTCAGGAGGCGGCGGCAGCGTGGACAAGGGCAGGACCTGTCCAGACCTAGCACCGCTCTGCTGACCGAGTTCCTACTCGGAGTGGGGAGACAGAAAGAACAAGGCCCATGCCTTCACCTCAGAAACTTGCTCGGTGCTTGTTTCTACCCTCTCGGGGTACACACCCTCCCAGCAGTGGGTGGGCGTCGTCCTGAGTGCAGACTCTGGTTTCAGGCCTGCATGACTTGCTTCATCCGGATCTGACCCTGGCCAGCGATTGGTAAGTGACGAGTAGACGGTGGGAGGGAGATGGATGGAGTTTCCCGAGGTAGCACTGACCCTCCTGGGTTCCAGGATCTACTGCATCACGGATATCGACCCAGACCACCGGAAGCTCAGTCAACTGGAAGCCATGGTCCGCTTCCTGACCAGGGAGGACCCAGACCTGGAGTGTGAGTGCCACTGCCCACTGAGATGAGCTTTTCCTCTGGGATCCTGCAGTTCAGGACTTTACAGGGGTCTGGGGTAAGGGAGGTGAGGGGAGTGGGGAGAGGGGGTAAGGGGCGGAGGCTGCTGCACCGCCCTATCCCTGGAGCACATGTATGGGTTAAGGAAAACAAGGAGATTACCCCCAAAAAAGGGCAGAGCTAAACTTCTTACAGGGCCAAGCGGGTATCTAAGCATTCCTGGAACTATGGTGAAAAGTGTGGATCCTCAGAAAAGGGACCAGGATCTTTTCTAGCCTCTATCAACCAAGCACTGTTGAGGCTTAGAAGGGAGCATTGTTCAGGGTATCCATCCAGCTGTCAGCTGTGGCTCTAACACCACCTAGAAGTAGACTCCCAGGCAAGCAGCTGACACTTTGCACCCTGAAGTCCTCATTTTCTCGTGTAGCCAGATGGCCTCTCAAAGCCCATGGTCTGCAAGGATTTTCTCAAGCCTGATCCTCAGGCTGACCCAAGCTCCCTGCACTAACACAAATGGTGAACTCATTAGGCTACATCCTCAGCATGCTTCTTTCTTCCTCTTTGGACAAAGAAGCAGATCACCTTGTCACATAAGTGTCATCTCCACTAAAAGATTCTTCATGCCAGCCCAACAGGACACTTGTTCATTTATTTCATCAGTAAATCTGTGCTGAGCATATATGCCGGGTCCTGGGGTAGCTGCAGAGATAACCCAGACAAGGCCTTTGCCATCATGGAGCTTACAAACAAGTAAGCGCATATCTGCATATGTAGTGTGTTTCAAATCATGTAAGCACCATGAGTAGGGTGCTGTAGAAGAGAGAAATGGCTGCTTTAAAGGGATGGTCAAAGCCAGGCTCAGTGGCTTAGCCTGTAATCTCAGCACTTTGGGAGGCCAAGGCGAATGGATTGCATTAGCCTGCGGGTTCGAGACCCACCCAGGCAACTTGGTGAGACCTCATCTCTACAACAAATCAAAAATTATCTGGGCATGGTAGCACACGCCTGTAGTTCCGGCTACTTGGAAGGCTGAGGTGGAAAGATCCCCGGAGCCCAACGGGTCGAAGCTGCAGTCAACACCAAGTTGCCCAGGCGGGTCTCGAACCTGCGGGCTCAGGCAATCCACTCACCTCAACCTCCCAAAGTGCTGGGATTACAGGCTGAGCCACCAAGCCCTGTGTTATAGGAATTTTGCCTCCATAAAAATAAATATATTTTTTAATAAGAGAGAGGGGGAAAAAAAGAGCCACCCAGGCAAAGAGTAGGGAAAAGAGCATCTGGACCAAGGGAATAGCATGCATGTAGACTCTGAGGCAAGGAGGAGCCTGGCAAGGTTAAGTTCACAGAACTGAGGAAAGGCAAAGACCAAGGGTGTCCCAATGATCAAGAAGCAGGTGGGAGGAGGTGAGATGGGAGAGACTGGGTAGATCCACACCTGATGCTACCAAGGGAGTCTCCCAATCCTAGAGAATGTTAGAACTGGAGCTGAATTGGCCATTCACCTGTACTCACATCTTTTTTGGAGTTGAGAGAGTAAAGACTGACAGAGGTGAGATGGCTTTGCCTGTCGCAGAGATACATCCATGAGGCACATCTTGTTCTTTGAACTTTGAAAATGTGGGTGAGCTGTGTTCATAATCATGGGGGAAGCACACGGCCCCTTTGGTTTTGTTCCCAGGTGACGAGGAGCTGGTTCGGGAGGTGCTGTTTGATGCGGTGGTGACGGCCCCCATGGAAGCCTACTGGACGGCGTTGGCACTCAACATCTCTGAGTAGGTCCTGTCAGGCCCCCAGGATTCCCTTGGCTGAGTCACCACCTGGCTGGCAGTTCAGGAAACCACCCATGTCCTCTGGCCTAAGATGAACCAAGATGAAGACAGGAAAACCTGGGACGTGGGGGGAAACGACCTCCACATACCCCAAGAAAGCAGAAGAAGGATGCTGCTTTCTCCCCCCTTTGACAAAACCTCAAGTGTAGGTCACCTTGGGCACAGGTCTAAATCCCTACCCCAGAGAGGCCCCAACCTCTCTCTGGGTTGGGCTCCAGCCATGACAGCTTATTAGCCGAAGTGCCCTGGTGAGAGCAGCTCAAATAGGCCAGAGCCTTGTTTCCAGCAGGTAAAGTCACAACACCAATGAACTTGACCTCAGTGTATCCCAGCCCCTTAGATCTCCTCACTCTCTTTGCTGGTCTTAACCTGAGGCCGAAATGTTTAGTGGCCAGGTGAAAGAAGGTGAGTGGCAGGTGAGTGTATACCTGCGTGTGTGTTTGTACATATACAGGAGACGGGGGGAGTATAAGACGTTAATTAGGTTAAGAATTCAGGCCGGGCTCAGTGGCTCAGCCTGTAATCCCAGCACTTTGGAGGCCAAGGCGAGTGGATTGCCTGAGCCCACGGGTTTGAGACCCACCTGGGCAACTTGGCGAGACCTCATCTCTACAGTAAATCAAAAATGAGCCGGGTATGGTAGCATGTGCCTGTAGTTCCATCTACTTGGAAGGCTGAGGTGGAAGGATCACCAGAGCCCAGTAGGTCAAGGATGCAGTGGCCGGGAGCGTGCCACTGCACTCCAGTCTGCGTGACAGAGTGAGACTCCAACTCAAAAAAAAAAAAAAATTCAATGGGTCATACTTTGCTACCAGATTGGAAGATTCTACATCATGAACATGTCATACCTCTCCTAGACAGTCAACAGGTTAGTTTTGTCATGCTATCCTAATAAATATGCCTACAGATTTTTTTTTTTCCGAGTTGGTGTCGCCCAAGCTGGAATGCAATTTCATGCTCACGGTCACCCCTGCATCGACCTGCTGGGCTCCGACGATCCTTCCGCCTCAGCCTTCCAGGTAGCCGGAACTACAGGAGCACACTATGATGCCCGGCTTATTTTTTTAATTTATTGTAGAGAAGTGCTCTTTCCAAGTTGCCTGGGCTGGTCTCGAACCTGTGGACTCAGGCAATTCACTCACCTCGGCCTCTCAAAGTGCTGGGATTACAGGTTGAGCCACCAATCCCAGCCCTTACAGAATTTTATAGGGACAATCTCCTATTGAAAAAAAGCAAGATGTGGGATGCTACCATTCTCTATAGTATATTGCATTTTTCTATAAAACAGGGGGACCTAGTACTTATGTGTATGTGCATACATATGTATAGATTATATAATATCTATCTATATCTGTATATACTTGTATGCCATCTATGGAAGGCTACTCAGGAAACAGTCCTTTTAATTGTTCTGATTAGAAAAATGGGTAACCAGAACAGAGATGGCAGGGACTCTTTACACCGTATAATTTTTTGGTATAATTTTGAACCATATCAATATACGACCTAGACAAAGTTAAATAAAACTAAAGAAAGAAAAAGCATCTAGTGGGCCTGGCACTGCTCTGATTAGTGTATACTAACCCATTTGATACTCACACAATCCTCTGATACAGGGGCTCTCATAACCCCCATTTTACAGATGAGGAAAACATTTTATAGATGAGGCATTTGAGATCGAGCAACTCACAGGCCTCATAAATGGCAGAACTGAACTTGGAAGCAGGCCACCTGGTCCCAGAGTCTAGACTCTTAATCTTGTCCTGTTGTGCCTTCTACAGGGGGTTGACTCACTAAGTTTGGAGAGAAGGAGCAGGGTCTTCACCTTTCTAGGTTCGGAGATTAGCCACAGATGTTTTTTAATGCGGAGAAACATTGAGAAGCAAATATTCTTAATCAGGGCATGCATCAGAAAAGACTACCTGGGGAATTCATATAAAATAACAGGAAGCTAAGGAGAAAAATGATATCGCTTTCGCCATAGGTAGAGAAAAGGCAGTGAAGAGGTACTAATAGTCATAGTTTTTTGTTGTTGTTGTTGTTTTTGAGTTGGAGTCTCACTCTGTCGCCCAGACTGGAGTGCAGTGGCCGCTCCCAGCCGCCGCAGCCTCAACCTGCCGGGCTCCAGCGATCCTTCCGCCTCAGCCTTCCAAGTAGCCGGAATTACAGGCATGTGCTACCATACCCGGTTGATTTTTTGATTTGTTGTAGAGATGAGGTCTCTCTACCCAGGCGGGTCTCGAACCCGCGGGCTCAGGCCATCCAACTCACCTCAGCCTCCCAAAGGCGCGGGATTACAGGCTGAGCCACCGAGCCTGGCTAGTCATAGTTTTTTTTAAAACCACTCAGTAAAATTAATATTGGCCCCAGTCTGAAAATCAACATCTTAACGGGACTAAAGGATCTCTCACTAAAGACAGGAACAAGACAGGAATGCCCACTCTCTATGTCTACTACCAAACAAGGTCAGAAGGTATTAGTGGAATTAGACAAGAGAAAGCACTTAAGGCAATGAGAATGGGAAAGAAAGAAGTAAAATTATTTCTATTTAAAGATGACATGAAAACCCCAACTAAATGAATAGGAAAACTACTATAGAATGTAGTAAAGTATCAGGTTATAATATCAGCATTCAAAAATGAATAACTTTTCTCTTTTTAAAAACAAAATTTTTAATATATGTTTTTAATCTTAAAGTCGTGGGGTACAGTTAAGGGTTAAATATACAAATATTCATTGTGCAGGTACCCTTGCTGATGAGGTATGCCCCCCTTTCCCCAGATATTGATGGTAGTCAATGTCAGTCAGTAACTTTTCTCTTGATAAATAAAAACCAGATCGAAGATATGAGAAGGCTTATTTAGAATGGCAAGAAATGAAATATAACAAAGACTATAAGAACATAAGCCGGGCTCAGTGGCTCAGCCTGTAATCCCGCGCCTTTGGGAGGCTGAGGTGAGTGGATTGCCTGAGCCCGCGGGTTCGAGACCCGCCTAAGCAGCGAGACCTCATCTCTACAATAAATCAAAAAATCAGCCGGACATGGTAGTGCATGCCTGTAATTCCGGCTACTCGGAAGGCCGAGGCGGAAGGATCGCCGGAGCCCAGCAGGTCGAGGCTGCGGTGGCCGGGAGCAGCACTGCACTCCAGTCTGGGTGACAGAGTGAGACTCCAACTCAAAAAAAAAAAAAAGAACATTATGAGGGGGCCCCAAATAAACCCCGAATTATCTTTTTGGAGGGCAGCCCCCTTGTAGGACACGCTTCCTCCGCTAGGTATGTGTTCTAGGAACCCATCAGCATCAGTGGACTAGCTAGCGTGGTGGTGAGAGGTTGCATTTGGCTTCAGTGAATTTTTTTTCTGGCGATTCTTTCAATGAGTTCGCCCATTTCATGATGGATGATTTACGAGCACACTTGCCCACACCAAGCTGAGTGTTCAGCAGTTTTTGACCAAAAACGGCATGGTTCCATGTCCCACACTCCCTATTCACCCGATCTCGCCCTGAGCGACTGTTATTTTGTTTCCCCAGATGACAAAAATTCCCCTAAGGGAAATGTTTTGTGAATGTGGAAGAGGTGAAACAACAACAACAAAAAAATGGCACAAGCACTGAAAAGCATCAAAATTGACAAGTTCAAAACTGTTTTGAGCAGTGGGAAAAGAGGCTCGATAGATGGGTTGCATAGGTGTATTGGATCAGAGAGTGCTTTGAAGGTGACTGAAGTTTAAACGTGTACGAAAAATACACAATTTTTTAGAAGTAGATTCTGGATTTTTTTCAGGTCCCCCTTGCATAAGACATAAACTGTAAGAACTGTCCAGAAACCCATATAAGGAAAATTATGAAACACGCCTGGAAAAAAACACAAAAGTAGACTGGAACACATGGAAAGACAGTGTTTTGGGATAGGGAGATTCAACATCATAACGATATAAATCCTCCCTAAGTTAATTTATAAACTTAGTGCAACGCCAATAAAAATGTCATCAGCATTCTTCTGCATCCAGATAAATTGATTGTCACATTCATTTGGAAGAACAGTCAGGAAATTACTGAAAAGGAAAACCAATGAAGGGAGGTTGGCCCTCCCCAGATATTAAAACACATGACAGAACTTCTGAGATTTATAAAGCGTGGTGTTGGCACTCGAAAAGGCAGGCAAACCAAGGCAACAGAAAAGGAAATCCGGAAATTCATCTAAATGCATGTGAAAATTTAGTATATGACAGAAGCATCATGTCAAATCAATGAAGAAAAGATGGATTTTTAAGTAACTGGCTTGAGAGCCATATGGAGAATGATAAAATTGTGTTCTTTTCTCACACCATACACCTGGATAAAGTCCAAATGACTCAGAGCTTCAAATGTAAAAAATGAAACCATATAAATACTAAAAGAAAACATGAGCCAATTGCTCTAAAATCTAGGAGGGGGGAAACCTTTCCCAACAATGACTCAAAATTCAGAAGCAGTTAAGAAGTGGCAGATAAATGTAACAACGCAAAAGAAAATGTTTCCGTGGCTAGGCATGGTGACTCGCGCCTGTCATTCCAGCTACTGGGAAGGCCAAGACATGAGAATCATTTGAGGCCAGGAGTTTTAGACCAGTCTGGCCAACAAGCGAGACCCTTGTCTTTAAAAAAAAATTAAAATAATAAATTAGCTAGATGTGGTGGTTCACTTCTGTAGTCTCAGGTACTTGAGAGGCTGAGAAGGGAGAATTGCTTGAATCCAGAGAGTTCAAGACGGCAGTGAGCAATGACTGTGCCACTACACTCCAGCCTGGGCAACAGAGCAAGACCCTGCCTCTTAAAAAAAAAAAAAAAAATTTCTATAGCAAAAATGAAAACACGAACAAGGGAAAAAGACACATGAAAAACTGGAAAGATGTTTGTAATTTATAAAGCAAATAAACGATTCCTCTCTCTATACTATACATTCACGAATGACCTTAAAAATTGAGACATAAAAGACCAACCACCTTAGTAGAAAAACAGTCAAGAGATATTGATGCTTCCAAGTAAAATTGCAAATATTCCTCAAACATATGAAAAAATGTTCACCCTAAAAATCAATCTTAAGTGCATATTAAAACTATACCCAGATTGGACTTCTCACCTATCTTCTTGGTAACCACATAAGTTTATCAGCATGCACTGTTGGTGAGGCTATGGGAACCCAGGCATTTCTGTATATTGCAGGGGGGATACAAAATGTATCAAGCCCTACGGAAGGGGATTTGATGACATCCCCTAGCAAAATGATATGCGCATTTATACTTTGACTCAGCAATCTCACTTCTAGAACCTATCCCAAAAATACACTGGTGGAAACACGAAAAAAGGTACACGTGAGCAATTTATTACAGCACATTTTATAACAGTTAAATACTGGTAACAGCCTAAATGTCCATCAGCAGGAGCCTAATTAAATAAACCCTGACAGATCCACATGATGGAATGCTATGCAGCTGTAAAAAAATGAGAAATCTCTCTCTAGATTGTATCTGTTAAATAATCTTCAGCAATAAAAGTGTGAATAATATGCCCACTGTTTATTTTTAAAAAGAAATATAAATATATTTTCATAATTACTTTTGCATATATACATATCAATATGTAAAGATATAAATCCTCCCTAAGTTAATTTATAAACTTAGCACAATGTCAATAAAAATGTCATCAGCATTCTTCTGCATCCAGATAAATTGATTATCGCATTCATTTGGAAGAAAAAGCAAGAATAGTCAAATAGTCAGGAAATTCCTGAAAAGGAAAACCAATGAAGGGAGGTTTCTGGTAAAAGAACAAAAAGATCAATACATACATATACGTATACTACACATTTGTAATAAGAAGTCTGAAGGAACAAGAGATGGATACAGAGACAGACCCTTCTGAATATGCCGTATTTTTCATATTGACTTTGGAACCATGCAAATGCTTTATCTAACTACAAAGCAAAATTCAATTTTAAAATGTAACCCCTAAAAAATGGAAAGCAAACGATACAAGTAAACCTAGCTGTGTATCAAGTTCATGAAATTCCCTGTACATAAGGAAATTCTTTCAGGGGGCTTTAGAACTGTAAACACTAAGTCAATAAAATCTTAAACTGTGCTCAGTAATCACATTGCTAGAGATAATATTGGCATTGTTATTCTGAATAGAGCAAATAATATTATGTTAATGTCATTAGGCACCAAGATCGTCAGTAAGAGAGAAAAGAGATGCAAATTTTAAAAATTGAAGAAGTTAAGTTTAGATGCAATGCTAAATTTGAATTGGAAATGGCAATTTGAACTCGTGATGTATCTTTTCTTAAAGAAAGAAAAAGGATAGTCTAGCTCCTTCCATAGAAAGTCCAAACTCAGAGAGTGCCTCTGGTTCCAGACTGTGGACTTTCAATGCCAGTTCTCACTAAAATGAGCCCATGTTCCTTGGAGAAGTGTCTGATTTCAGGACAGGAGCAGGAAATGTACAAGTGAACCTGGAATGTCTTGTCATATTAAGAAGCAAAAAACTACTGAAGATGAAAGAGATCGTTCCCAAGGGACCCCAGAGCCAACTTGTAGAGGCTCTCACTGACCAAAGGTGGATGATCAGAATAACAAAAGTATTTATAACTGCAGTGGGTTAAAGAACTTGAAATATGTTAAAGTCCTTGGGTTCATAATGATACTGGGGGAAAAACACTAATGGGCCATCTTTGGAAACTGTTGGGGAAACAATTCATTGTTCCAAAAATTAGTAAAGGAACAAAAAGAATCAATTATTTGTCCTGCCTCTCCTGTACAAATTGTAACCAAATATTGATGAGGAGAAGTTTTTCGTCATACCAGCGTTTCAGGTTAGAAAATAAAATAAGGAAGAAATAAAGGAATATAGCTATTTTGCAACCCCTAAGCAGTCAGGCCATGTGTCTTGCGATAAAAAAAAAAAGACACACCGCCTGTAACGATGCAAACCTGATCTGGCCAGTCCCCCAGATCTAGCTGCCCATTTAGAGTGGACAAAAGAGCACGCTAAATAACACCACAGTGTTGCAGCCAGCCACATGCAGAACATGAGAAACTCCACAAGCAAATGGCTTCACTTGCTCAGCAAATAAATTGCAAGGAAAAGAGAAGGGGAAAGGGAGAGTGGACAGAGAAAGAGAATCAGGTAGAAAGAGGCTAAAGATGCCCGCTTGGGGTTATGAGATTCCCTTCTGGGGTGGTGAAATTGTTCTAAAGTCAACAGTGCAGATGGTCACACAACTCTGTGAATATACGCAAAGCCATTGAATTGCACACTTTAATGGCTGAGTTGTGTGTTATATGCGTTACATCTCAATAACTACGTAGAGAGGGAGAGAGGCAGGCGAAAGAGAGATATCAACCAGTTGCAATGCATGGACCTTCGCTAGACTCCGATTCAATCAAACTTAAAAAAAAAATTCATTAGGCCAAAGTGGGCAGATTGTTTGAGTCCAGGAGTTTGAGACCAGCCTGGGCAACATAACGAAGCCATGTCTCTACAAAACAAAAACAAAAAAATCAAAAAATTAGCCAGGCATGGTGGCTGAGGTGGAAGGATCACCTGAGCCCAGGAGGTCGAGGCTGCCATGAGCCGTGATTGTCGTGATGGTGCCACTGCACTCCAGTCTGGGTGACAGAGTGAAACCCCAACTCAAAAACAAACCCCCAAAAAATTAATTAGGCCATTGGATTATCTGATGATATTAAGAAACTGTGGCCAATTTTTTAAGGTATGATAATGGCATGGAGGTTTTTTAAAAAATTCTTTATATTTTAATGATACGAATTAAAATACTTATGGGTGACATGTCTGGAATTTGTTTCCAAATAATCTAGTTGAGGGGGCAGGGGAAGGCTGGCCATGGGGTGGTAATTGTTGAAGCTGAGTTATAGGTAGTACGGCTCATTTGCCTACCCTCTTTCCTCTCTTTTGTTTTGTTTTGTTTTGTTTTTTTGAACCAAACCAGGTTTCTTTCAAAATAGGCATTATTTTTTAGAGCAGTTTTACATTCACAGCAAAACTCAGCAGAGGATACAGAGATTCCCCCACGCATGCAATTCTCTCTACTTTGAAATAGAGAATTAGATCAGGAAGCTTTTGAGAGATGCCCCCAGAAAGTCTGACTCCATGGGCCTACCGCAGGGCTCTGGCACCTGTGATGTTCCAGTCCCTACGACCCCAGTGCACAGCCCCAGTCCACAATACTTAGGGGGAGAGTCTCAGAACCTTTTCCTCAATGGTTTCCCAGACTTTGGGCCGAGTATTTCAATCCAGTTCCAGGTACTATCCACAGACTGCATGGAGCAGCTTGCAACTCCCAACCTCCTCCAGGGAGACTCCAACAGCCCAGCCTCTGAGCCTTGATGAAAAGACACTGCCCTTGGCAACACTTTGGGGACTGCCTGTCTTGCAGGCACGCTAAAACCCACAGACCCAGGCACTGAAAGAAATTAGGCGACAGCCTCCAATAAATTGGGTTAGGGACGAGAATATTACCAAAGTTATAAATGACAACATCTCACCCTGGTACCATCGTCAAAGCCTCACAGCTTCAAGTCTGGGAGGAAAATTCGATATGTTCCAGTTGGCCAGTGGAGTAGTCTTCTGTGAAGTTCATTGTCAGGGTTATGAAGTCCACTAGGATTCTCTTAGGTAGGTGTAGATAGTGCCTGTTCCTCATCCCTTCAGATTTCAGTAATTAGAGAATATGTGAAAAGGGCTTTGAAAAAAAATAGCGAGGGGATCTTGCTATTTTGCCCAGGCTGGTCCGGAATGCCTGACTTCAACTGATCCTCCTACCTCAGCTTCTCAAAGTACTGGGATTACAAGTGTGAGCCACCACTCCTGGCCAAAAAGGGCTTTAAGACCATAATGTGAGGCCGAGCTTAGTGGCTCATGCCTGTAATCCCAGCACTTCGGGAGGCTGAGGTAGGAGGATCATGTGAGCCCAGGAGTTTGAGACCAGTCTGGGCAACATAGTGAGACCCCATCTCTAAGAAAAAAAAAATGAGATGCCCAGATGTATAGGCTGGTCATGAGAAGTTACTCTTCCTTAAATCCCAGGACAAAATCTCCCTTCCCAAGTCCCTTCTGTCTTCCAGATCCAATGCCCCCAAAACCGGGTGTGCAAATTAAGTGCTAGATCTGACGAGGCAGAGGCCCAGGGGGTTTGCTTAACAGGGGAAGGGGGTGCTGCCTGGAATCTGGGCCTGATAAGACGCAATGCTCACACTAGATGGGAGCAGAGCACATGTTCCTTCAACTCACCAAGAATCCCACCTTTGTGGAAAGACTCCCCTGCGCCACGTCGAGCATGAGCCAGGAGAGGCAGAAGCCCCTGCAGGACTTTCCTCAGTCCTCTCCATGCCTCCCAGGGGATCTGCTGCCGTCCACGTGGTAATCACTTCCTCTTTGTCTGCCTCCCAGTGAGTCCGAGCAGGTGGTGGACATGGCCTTCCTGGGCACACGGGCCGGCCTCCTTAGAAGCAGCCTGTTCGTGGGCTCCGAGAAGGTCTCTGACAGGTGAGTCCTGCTGGCCGCCCCAGGAAGGCGCTCCCTGCAGGGTGGAGAAGGACAGAGCTCTTGGTGTGTTCCTGCAACTGCGGGGGGGACAGAGACTCAGTCTCTAGCGAGCTCAGCCCCTGGGAGCCCGGCGGGGACAGAAGGGCTGTGATTTTCAGACTGGGAGAGTGACAAAAGTAGCCTTCCATGGAGGCTCCCACGCGTCCTGGAGGCGTCCCCAGGAGGGAGAGCCAGTAGGGGAAAGAGAGAGACCCTGAGGTTGGGAGTGGGTCAGAGGTTCCACTTATAGAAATCTCTAAGGGGGAAGCCAACAGTGCTTTCCTCTTTGGGACTGGTCTCTGTATGAAAGGCTAAGTCTTCTGGCTGTTTCCCCTCCTTTGTAGACACTTTCCCCACCCCTAAGAGGAGGGGCCTACTGCTGGAGCCCCGGTTCATGCAGCTCACCCCATGGCAGCTCCTTGGACAGCCCATTCCCTAACTCGGCACCGGAGGTCTGTGGTTCTTGCTCTCATTGGACAGAATTCCAGGTCCAACTCCCTGTGAGCATGGAAGTCTAAGCCTAAGTCAGCAATACCCAACTGGGGTGAGCACCGCTTCTTCCAGGAGACATTCGGCAAAGTCTGGAGACATTTCTGGTTGTCACACCAGGGGAGGCAGAGAGGTTGCTACTGGCATCTAGTGGGTAGAGGCCAGAGGTGCTGCTAAGCATCCTAGAATGCATAGGACAGGCCCCACAATTATCTGGCCCACAATGCAGTGGTGCCAAGGCTGGAAAATCCTGCTCTAAGCAAAGGCTGGATTCTGGGAGAATCAGGTGCCGGCCTACCCAGCCCCGCCGAGCCCGCCACCCCACCATGCTGCTCCAACAGAGGGAGGATGGGAGCCCAGAGAAGGGTGAAGGGGGAGTGGAGCCACCTGCCGCTCCACAAACCAGGAGGCTTAAACAGGCGAGGGCCCCCAGGCACCTGGAGAGCAGCCAAGGGACCCTGCACTGACTTGACCCCGCAATCCTTGCTTCCCACCCACCGGCTGCTTTTCTCGCTAAAGGCAGGCACACTCAGCCACGGCGCGCCATCTTTGAGCTTCTTCCAGGACTTTGTGACAAATCCACACTTGCTAAGCAAAGCTGAGGCTTTCTAGGAAAACAAATTAAGTCGCTCTTCCCGCTCCTTCCCTCCTTCCCCCTCCCCTATTCTGAGAAAGGTGGAGAGGAAAGCACCCTGACCCTTCCCACATTATCGGGGTTCCCCTCACCCTCTCTAAAAGGCCTCTAAGCATGGAAGGAAAGGAAAGCTCAACACACACAGACCTGCCCGAGGGGGCAGAGTACACCCCCAGAGGGTTCCCTTCTGTGAACACCCCTGAGGGTTCCCTTCACCTAGACCCCGAGGGAGATGGCAGCCCAGGAATTGTGCAGCCAGGCAGGTGGCTGCTGGAACCCACAAGCCAGTCACTCTCAGAGCCAAGTCTCCGCCATCCACCCTGTGGATTATCCACAGCTATGCTTTTTCCTCCCCACCCCCACCCCCAGCTTCTCCACGCCTCCCACGCTGCCTCTGGACGAGACGAACACTCCCCTCCGTAGGCTGCTGGGTGTTCAGGGAATGCAAAACCATAATTAGCAAAGTAAAGCCGCTCAAGAAAAGGAAACTCACAACGCACTGGAAGCCTGGCGGCAATCCTTTTGAAGGAACCCTTTGGGGGGAACGGATGGCCCTCTGTTCGTGCAGCGAGAGGGTTGACTAGGCAATTTCCTCCTTCAGACATGCCAACGAGCCAGACTAAAAGAAATGAGGCTCTATCCAAAAGGAATAAACCTTGCAGGCGAAAGAGGTTACATTAAGATGGGGAGTATTCCCTCATAATACAGACACTCTACCTCTTCCAGCTGCTAATGGGGCATCAGAATGCAACATCATTTTGATTCTGGAAAAGGCAGGAATTGCTGGGGAACGTTGTCTGGGGCAATACTAATCTAGCGGCTAACATTTTCCATCTATCTATCCATCATGTCTACAACTCTGCCAAAGCAGAGAGGAATCACTCTCTTGCCCCAGCCAAGATGACCTTGTACGGGCAAAGGAAAAAGGGATGTATGTCCCAGATTCCGGGGGAAGTACCAAGTCTTCCTTCCTGCAGGAAGTTCCTGACTCCTGAAGACGAGGCCAGCGTGTTCACCTTGGACCGTTTCCCGCTGTGGTACCGCCAGGCCTCAGAGCAGCCTGCTGGCAGCTTCGTCTTCAACCTCCGCTTGCCAGAGGGGCCAGGTAACCCAAAGCGCTGCGTTCCTGGGACCGGGCTGATGCTGGGACATCCCTCCCTGCTTTGCTCTTAGTGGGCAATGGGAACAAGATATGGACAGAATGTCCAGACCACCAGGGTTTCCTCCACCTCCCCTCCTGGCGCCCATTAGCAACTTGAGAAAGCTCAGTCATGCCTTCCCACACCATGGGTCCCTACACCAGAGGTAGGGCCGATACTCCATCCCCTAGCCTGCCATTGAAGTTGGCGTTTAAGAATCCAGCATGGAGCCAGGCTCGGTGGCTCAGCCTGTAATCCCGCGCTTTGGGAGGCTGAGGTGAGTGGATTGCCTGAGCCTGCGGGTTCGAGACCCGCCTGGGCAACTTGGCAAGACCTCATCTCTACAATAAATCAAAAAATCAGCCGGGCGTGGTAGCATGAGCCTGTAGTTCCAGCTACTTGGAAGGCTGAGGCAGAAGGATCGCCAGACCCCAGCAGGGCGAGGCTGGGCGACAGAGTGAGACTCCAACTAAAAAAAAAAAAAGAATCCAGCATGGGATAAAGGAAAGAGATTTGACCCAATGGCCAAGAGAGCTGTATTCTAGACCAAACTCCAAATATGATGTGATCAGAAGAGTTGCACCCTAAGGTTCTTCTATTTCTAAAAACCCGCATGTCTATGGAAGTTTCATAAACCACCCAGGTGAAAGTAACAGACTCTATTTTATTGCTGCTGCACACACCAAGTTGGCAAAGCTGCCATGACTCTTCCCAAACAAAAAGGAAGGAGGTTGGGCGTGGTGGTGCGCTCTTGTAGTCCCATCTACTACTTGGGAGACTGAGGGGAGAGGATCGCCTGAGCCTAGGAGTTTGAGGTTACAGTGAGCTACGAATGTACCACAACACTCCAGCGTGGGCAGCAAAGCAAGATCCCATCTCTAAAAAAAAGTAATAACTTTTTTAAAAAGAAAGCAACCTGGTCCCCATGCCCTTGGGCTCACCTGGGAGCAGCGACACGGAGTTCCCACCTTGCTCCTGAAGAGCTTTGCAGGCAGAAGAGACCCCTGTGAAGGCAGCCGCGGGGACTTAAGGGTGTGGGGAAACCACCCAGGATGGGGCCGTGACTGCCTAGCCAGCAAATCCCTACAAAGCCGAGGACCTGGAAGATTCTCAGAGCTGGCAGACACCCAACTCTGCTCTGGAAAATGGCCAAAAAAAGAGAGAGAGAGAGAGAGAGAGAGAGAGAGAGAGAGAGAGAGAAAATGAAGTCGCTTTGACAGAGCACCAAGAAAATCACAAAATGTTGAGACCTGAGAGGGACCCTAGCATCTGCACGTCTCTGTGCTCTTGATTTACCCTGAGACTGTGGCCCACGGAGATGGAGGGGCTTGTCCCTGGGTTCCAGGCTTGTCACCACTGGGGAGCTGATCCCAGCACAGGACCCTTGGGGTCTGCAAGTGTCCACAGGCTGGTGAGGGCGGGCCACAAGAGAAGGAGGGAAAACAGGGGCTGGGGATCAATTTGGAACATCCTCCTCCAGACGTGCTTCTCCCTAAGGCCCTCCAACCACCACTTGCACCAGAACCATCCTCAAGACTCATGACAGAGGGAGGCCCAAGCTCCCAGGGGCTCCTCTCAGGGGCTACAGACAGGGAGGGCAGACAAAGAGGAGTGACCCCCCTGCACCTTTTGGAAGCCTTCCTCACCTGGTGCCGTGCCCACCCCGCCAGCTTGTGCCGGTTCTTTCACCAATGTGCCCATAACTAATGTGCTTTACTAAATGATTTTCTGCATATAATCTGTCGCGTCTGCACAACCCCATGAGACAAGGGTTGTTATGATCCTCCAGCTTACACGGGGAGAATCTGAGGCTCAGGGAGGTCCCGTGACTGGCCCAGGGTCACACAGCCAGGGAGTCACAGCGCCAGGCTAGAAGCAAGGTCTGTCCCACCTAAGCCCAGGCTCACCACACTGAATGTGAGGCAGGAAGGGGAAGGAGGCAGGGGGTGTTCTTATTCCCAGTTCAAGCCCAGAAGGGAGGATCTCAAAGCCAAGAAGAGAACTCCCTGCCTGCCCTGCCCGTCCCGCAGCAGAAAGAGGCAGCTCCTCTCTCCTGGCCTGCACCATCCACCACAGCACTAAGGGCTCCCCAAAGACAGTACCCACAGGAAGGTTCTCTGGGATGAGGCCCTGGCCACTGCCCCCTGGTCACTGCCCCCAGCCCGTGGTGACAGGTTCCCTCCTGCCTGCACTGTCACCGTGTGATCACCGGGACCGTGGCTGCCAGATTTTTGTTTGTTTGGGTTTTTTTTGAGTTGGAGTCTCACTCTGTCGCCCAGACTGGAGTGCAGTGGCCGCTCCCAGCCACCG
>NW_007248496.1:229468-259517 GCF_000164805.1 Carlito syrichta
TCTCACCAGTGCCCACGTGGCCTAGCCTATCCTCTGCCGTCCAGCCCGCCTGTCCGTGGACCAGCCCTGGGCCCCACCCACCCACACGTGGTACTCTGCTCACTAACCCCAGGTGACGGGCTAGGTAACCACTGTGACCCAGACACTGATATTCCTGAGGTCCCCAGAGACCATGTCGTCAGGGTCTCTTCACACCCTCACTTGGGTGTTTCGTGGTCGGAAGCGTCACACACACACAGTGGAAGGCAGGCTGCAGAGCCCCAAAATACTGCAGGAGGTCAGCAGCATCGCTGTCTTCTAGATGTTTCTAGATGCAAGGTGGGGAATTGTGGTCCCTTCTACTTCATCATGGCAGATCCCTAGAATCGAGGACAACCTTACAAAATGTAGGTTCCTAGAATCAGAGTTTACTTTTAGGTTCCTGTGAGATATTTGATGACAGCAAGGTGAGATGGGTAATCTTGGCAATGTAGCAGACACAAGAAGCCAGTGGTTAAGTCCCGTGACAAGTGACACTGTTGTAACAGCAGTCTCCACTCAAGATTCCCATGACCTGTTTGCTCCGTGCCACGTCCGATATCAACACATTCTAACGAAATACGATAGCACATCATAAAATTTTGCCCCTTTCTTGGAGGTTTTAGTAGTAGCATTTGACCTGCAGACAACAGTACTTTGAAAAGTCAACCCAGGGACACAGACTGATGAGAATTAAGAAGGCTGAGATGGGCTGGCCACAGTAGCTCACACCTGTAATCCCAGCACTTTAGGAGGTTGAGGCAAGAGGATTGCTTGAGGCTAGGCATTTGATACCAGCCTGGGCAACATAGTGAGACCCCGTCTCTAAAAAAATTGTCACCATAATGCCCAGGACCAATGGAGTGCCTCCGATGTGCGGCCCAGCCTTGGCATTGACTTCCTGAATGAAACTGACATGCCAGCATCTCCTCTGACACACACTGTCTCACAAAGGGCAACCCAGGATCACCCACACCACACAGGCCTGAAACGCAGCTTGTCCTCCCACTGGAGGGGATCATTCGGCGTAGCGTGAGTAATCCAGGTCAGATGTGTGCTGTGTGGACGGCCGCAGCAAGCAGACAGGCAGAAATCCCACAAAGTGTTGGGTGTTCCATTTGGGCAGCCAGGGGCCATGCGTGTGTCTGACCAGTCCTGGTGTGCACAAGTGGTGGGCAGCGTCTGACCGTCATAAAACCAGTGGTGAGGTCATCACAACAGCAACAATGTTGCCAAACACAACCCCTCCCCGCCTCTGTTATTCCCAGGGGAATAGCTGCTATTGATATTTGTCCAGGGGAGTGCCAGGACACCACCTGCCCCAACCCCTGCCCTTTTCTCGGATGCTGAGAAAGCGACTTGGTCATCTTTGCTTCTCCAGAAAGTACGGGTGAGCCAGTGGTGGTGACGGCAAGCACGGTGGTAGCTGTGACGGTGGACAAGAAGACAGCCATTGCTGCAGGTAGGAGCGGCCCTTTGTGCCACTGAGGCCAGGAAGTTGTGGGTCAGTGTCAAGGTTAAGGCCCAGGGTGACAGCGGGAGGATCCCTCCCTTGGGCTGTGGTACCACAGTCCTCCGGCTGTAGGTTTGCCCAGGTGAAATGCGGGGTGGAAAGGGAAGTGGCGTCTTCCTGAGCCATTTCGTCTACAAAACCATAACACCTTAGATCTAAAAGAATCCATGCAGTGAGTAAAATGAAGCCCAGAGAAATTGAGAGAGCCACTCAAGGTCACATAGGACGGAGACTGCACCCCGGTCTTCCTCCCTACCGCTCTGCAGGTTGCCTTGGGCTCTGGCATCCCCCTCCAGAGGGAATTGTGCTTGTGACTCAAAGCCCTAGAGTAAGCGCTCAATATGTGTGTTTAGTGTGTGCCAGACACCGTGGAAACCGCCTCCCGTGCACTTTCTCATTTAGTCTTCAGGGTAACCCAGTGGAGGCAATGTTCTTTTGGCTCCATTTTACAGATGAGGAAACTGAGACACAGAAGGGTTATTTGCCCAAAGTCCCACAGCTAATAATGAAACCAGAATTTGAACACAGACCACCTCTTTTTAAGACTCCGCATCACGACCCTGCACTGTAGTTTGCCACAACTTCTGGGAGGAGAGCACCCCGTGACACCCACAAGCTCCTCCCGGCTTTGAGGTTCTCAGTGCATACAGCATCCTTGGCATCTCTGCCTCGCTGTCTGAGAACCAACAGGCCCCACGATGAAGCCCTCCTCACCCCTGTTTTGGCTTCTGTGTCCCAGACCCAGCTGCATTCTGAAAAGTTGTGCCATCCAATGGGCACTCACGCATTGGCCTTTTTGGCTCCGTGGACCGGGCTGTCAGGTGCCCGACTTATGTCTCAGGACCCCGGCCGGGTGAGGGAGGACTCCTGCAACTGCACTGGGACTGGGCAGGCAGGGACAGGACAAAGGGGATGGAGGGAGCCGGCGAGGCCCTGTCCTCAAGCCTCAGAGAGGGCACCGGGGCGTCCTGAGTCAGGGGCATGGGCTGCTTGCCACTCTGGGGAGAAAGAATGGCTCCTCTCACAAAACTCAGCGGCCTCGTCAGGAAGCGTTTGCGTCGCTGGCAGTCTGCGATACAGCCGCCTGCAGCTTTTGGGAGGGACTCGTGTCATCCCGGCCGCCTGCTTCCTTTAGCTCAGGGCACACTCATCCCAGACCCATTTCCCCTTTCCAAACTTTGCGCCCAAACTCGTCTCCCTACAGACCCCTTCTGTGGTCCCAACCGAGCCTGTGCCTGTCCTGTTCCCCCTCCCCTACCCCATGATGGGGGCCCTCTCAGCTCCTGTGCACCCGAAGGTCTAGGGAGAAGGGACAGGGGGTCAGGCTGCCGGCTGTGCTTTCCCGCAGTCTCCAATTATTTGATAGCATTTTTAACTCGGAGCTGAATTAGAGCCGAGCGAGGTTGCCATAGCAACGGTGTCCCAGTGCCTCCGGTTTAACTCACTGCAGACAATCGCTCTTACGCTCTGGGGTGCACGGTTGCGGGAGGGAAAGGATGAGGCGCTGGAGACCTGATGCTTCCATGATTATCTCTCTTGGGGTCTCCTTCTGTCATTTCCTCTCCCCGGCCTGTGGCTCAGCCTCCCTGATCGTGGGGACAGCTGGGGCCTGCGGCTCAGGGACGAGTAGGTGGCTCTTTTGCCGTCCCTGGAAATGGCTGGCACCGCGCGCGCGCGCGTGTGTGTGTGTGTGTGTGTGTGTGTGTGTGCAACCGGCCTGGAGAGTGTGGTGTCTACGGTGGGGGCTGCAGGGTGACTGAGCACTGAGCACAGGGAAGAGGTAGGAGACAGGCACTCAGCCCGGCCCCGGGGTCAGCTGCCTGCTGCGAGTCCCTGCCGTGTGTAACGCCACGGACACACACAGAAGGGTGGTAGATGAGGGGGGAGCGTGTGAATCTCTAAGCAGGTGATTTAGCAACAGCTCAAGCAAAATTTCTAGAAATCTAACTTTTCGATCAGGATCCGTCTTCAGTTCTCCACATCCTCCAGGCTCTAGCTGGGTATCGTGGCCAAGCTTAGTGACGGTGGAACCATGATACACAGTGTCTCTCCAGCAGGTGGGCATTCTTCCAGCATGTCCTATCATCTATACGTGTCCTTCACAGAGGCCTTTTCTGCAGTCTGGACTGCATGAGGTCTCTTTCCTGAGAGCTCTACCCAGTATGGATTTGGCCTTTGGATCTCTATGGGCTTCTCTCTGGGAACCATGACATTTGAGTAACATGTATACACACCACAGAGCCCTGCACCAGGCCTGGAAGAGACTTGGTCCCCCACTTCTGCAGCGGGGTTTGGGAAGACTTGTCTTGGGGTCTGCTGTAACTATCAGGGCTGGAGGAAGGCGCCATCTCTACCCATTCACCACCCGAGAAGGGTGAACAGCCCAGCTCTGTCAAGGAAGGGAGCCGAACTCCACGGAGCCCCTGCTGGTTCACCTCCCTCTGGGGTTTGCTCCTGGCTTAATGGGTTGGCATCCAAAGGAAGGTTCTCAGGAAGGAGAAAATTCCATCTTGGTCTCTGCAGACTAATGAACCACAGAACCCAGACGCGGTCAGCCAGAGGCCAGTCCTGCCCTCGAGGAGGGTCACTGGTCAGCCAGGGAGTCTTGTCCCTCACACGGGCTTGGAGTGCGCTGATAATCCAAGAGGCCTCACGCTCTTCCTCATCCCCTCTCCCCCGTAACCCCCTTCCCAGCCCTTCAGTCTATAATTCGGAGTCCCCACCTGCTGAGCTCCATGGATGAGTCATACTCGTAAGCCCAGAGTGTGGTCTGTCTGTGCCTGGAGTCAATCTTGAATGAGCAAGCCGGTTCTGGGTTAAACGGGCCCTCCTCCCCGTCGGCACCCCCACTCAGCCAGCAGAGAAGCTCCTTAAACTGCCCCCACCTCCCATCATGCAGCAGCATCCTCTGGGCAAGTGCCTTCATGCCACACAGGCCCATCTGTCCCGACTGCCAGGGCCGATTCACGTCAAGCCAGGGCGGATGCCACCCGCAGGGTGCGGGGCCGTGGCAGGCTCTCTGGCTCACCTTCCTCACTCCATGTGCCTCAGCGCTGCCCAGTGAAGCCACCCTGAGGGTCACATAGCCATCCTGTCAGGCCAGAGCGGGGGTGGACTTAAAACCCTGGCTCTGCCATGCCCTGGGCTTGCTGCCCTCAGCCACAGAGCCTCTCTCTGTGCAGGACTCAGCCTCCCTGTCTCTCCCCGTGCTGACCCGAGGCCCTAGGCCCTAGGTAGGAGGTGCCCGTCTGTCGCAGGGAGCTCTGTGCATCAGGGTGATGTCCGTCAGCATTTTGTTCAGCTCTCTGGGAACTTGTGGGGGCAGGAAGCGATTCTCCCAGCACCCACGTCCCCTTCCCACCCAATGAAACCAGGAAGTATGTAGGAAAATACAGTCTTTATTGGTCTTCTGAAACAACAAACCAGAAATATAATTTTGCCTTTAAAAATCTTCTGTCTCAGGCTAAAGATACCACCGTTGACGATGCCCTCCCCTCCCCCCAGTCCCTTTAGAAAATCCCAGATCTGGTATCAGCCCACAAGCCAAAAGGAGGAGGAAGACTGTGGCCCCAGCCTAGGGGAGGCCTGTGATTCTGATCGGGAACCTGTGCCTGGGAGGGTGGCCTCTGTCCACTTGCTGAGAACAACTCCTCCTCCGCCGTGCGACTCACTTCACCCACCCACTGCTCTATGAGTAGGGGGCCAGGGGGACCAGGCCTGCCTTGACTCGCTCTGCAGACCCTTTGCAGCCACCGTCGAGACCCTCCCTCCCGCCAAGAGCCAGAAACGAGCCTGACTCCGCCTGACCCTCTCAGACCCGCGAAGAGGGGGCCGAGCTAAAAAAGGAGAAAAGTGACCCTCAAAACTCGCACAGCCCTGGAGGCAGGTGATTCTGTCCCAGACAGGACCCCCAGCCCACTCTCTGGTTTGAACCCCACTCCAGGTACAATGACATGCTGTAGGGAACCCGTCTGAGCCGACGAAACCTAGGAAGGGAGCCCCCTCTGGATGGCACGTGGCCATCCTTCCCCGCTCCTGAAATCTGCATGGGATAAGTTGGCAGGTGGCAGAGCTTTGGCAAAAGCCGCTGTGCCTTCCTCCTGCAACCTGTCTTCCCCAAAGAGTGCCACCAATCACAGAGCACCGCTGCGCCGAGGTCACAGGCCAGAAGATGCTGGAGATGGAGGGGTAGGGGTACCAAGTGATACCAGGTGACAGTGCCACACAGCAGGCTCCAGGAGCAGAACCAGTGGGTGTCCCCACGGGGCCCGGCGGCGATGACGTGCTTGGGCAGGACCGGGGTGACGCCAGCGGGGTGTGGCTGGGCTCTCGGCAGGCTGCCGTTCACACATGCAGCGGCTCCAGGCCCTGGGCCGGTGTCCCCGGGAAGCCCCGTAGGAAAGGTGTGAGTGGGTTACCATGGTGACGGGACAGTCTCCTCCAGCGCCACCGCTCTGGCCCATTTTAGAGGATCTCAAAGGATCCTGGTGTTACCGGTCTGGGATCCTGCCCCTATTCGCTTGAGAAGATTGCAGTAAGCAGGCAAGAGGCCCTGTGGTCTCAGGCCTGAGACCCCGGGGGAAGAGAGTGTCTCTGCTGCCCGCGTTCTCACAGACTTCGTCTCCATGTGACCGTGTGTGTGCGCGCACGTGTGTGTGCGCGCGCACGAGAACTGTCGTCTGTGTGACTGCGCTGGTGATGCTATGAGTTGTGCAAAAGAGAATGAGTGAATCCAGGAGCAATGTAGCCTATAGCAGATATGGGGTCATGACGGCATCAGCCGAGAGAGTGTGTTATCATCACAGCATTGTGTTTCTAGGCGCAGGGTCCAGATGATAGGGTCGGTGTGGTTGCACGCCGGTACCAGCGGTTGAAAGTTGGACCCAGCATTCACTCTGCAGGGGGTTAAGAATATCCTTCTGGCTTAGGAGAGACCCTGCCAAGTCGACCCCCGGCCCCCAGCTCACCCCCTCCCCACACCCTCGGTGCAGATGGGGTGAGGACAAGCAAGAGGTAAGAACAGTCGCCCGGCTGTTACCGCCCCCAGGGCTACAGGGGAATGTGCAGTCCAAGCCTTCTTCTGCACCTGTGTTCTTTCTTTCCTGTGGCCAGAAGCTTAGGGAGACACCCCCCCCCAGATGTCCCAAGACGTGGTGGCCCAGAGAGGAGCATCAACCGGAGCCTTGAGCACAGCGGTGTCCAGGGAGATTTGAAATTCACAGAGAGAGCCACCCTGCGACGCATCTGCTGAAGGGACGGGGCAGTGGGCGGACTTGGGAGAGCCAGTGGCCAGGGCCAGGCCAGGGCAGTGGGAGTGACGGAGCCATCCACGGGGTGCTCCCCTGTCCTTCCTACCTGGGTCAGGTGGGGCGAGGGGGGCGCTCAGGCCACAGAAGAAATCTGCTTCTGGTCCTCGTGCTCACCCTCCGGGTCCCCCATCAGAGGCTGGCGCTTCTTGAGCTCCCGGTGGTACTTGGCCATGAGGGAGGCGTAGATGCAGCCATAGGCCGCGGCCACCACCATCATGATGCAGACGATGCCACACACGACCCCCGCGATGATCACGGTGCCGATGGCCCTGCGCACGCTCACTGGCCGGTACCTCTGCTTCTGCGGGCAGGCTGTGCTGGGCTCTGGCTCGGGCTCAGCCCCAGGCTTGGGCTTAGCAGGCTCGGGGCTGGCCTTGGTGCAGGGTGGTCCGGGAATATCCAGCCCAGCAGAGCTATTCTCGTCCTCCAGCTGGGAGCAGTAGTTGAACATCTCCATGGGGACCACGCGCATGTCTTTCCCCCTCAGCTCCTTGGGGAGGGTGCAGGCAAGCTGGTCCAGGCGGCCCCCTGCATGCAGGGAGAAGGAAAGGAGGGGCTCAGCAGACACCCAGAACCCGCACGCCCTCTCCCCATCCCCAGCTCCCCAGAACGGAAGGCCCAGAAGGCATCGTTTTTTATCAGCAATGTAGTCAATCCTGTAAGCGCCGTCTATAGGAGAGGAAGCGGAGGAGGGAAGACAGCATTGACTGAGCCAAGTCCCACAGCGAGTTACGTATATCGTGCCATTTAATCCTCACAGGAGCCGCGTAAAATAGATATTATCACTATCCCCATTTTATAGAAATGCACACAGCCATTTCAATCCAGCCTGCTCTCTCTAGGGTCAGCCTGCCTCACAGGGGTAAGACCAAGCTACCATGGGGGGAGCCTGCCTGGACCCTCTGCCCCTGAATGTGCCTGCCCATAGCCTGTCTGTGAACCGCAGGCAATGCTTTCAGCACAACCTCTTATCCCTCCAGGGTTCTTCCCTCTCCCACAAAGGGACAAAAGTCGAAAGCCACTGCCCCCCGCCACTTCCTCTTCATGCAGGACCCATTGGTTGCCTAAGAATAAGCAACTCATGGCAGGACACGGTGGCTTGTGCCGGTAATCCCAGCCCTTTGGGAGGCCAAGACGGAAGGATCGCTCGAGGCCAAGAGTTTGAGACCAGCCTAGGCAATCATAGACCTTGTCTCTATTAAAGAAAATAAAAAAATTAGCAGCGCCTGTAGTCCCAGCTACTCGGGAGGCTGAGGTGGGAAGATTGCCTGAACCCAGGAGGTCAAGGTTGCCATAAGCCATGATCCCGCCACTGTACTCCAGCCTGGGTGGCAGAGTGAGACCAGAACTCAAAAAAAGTAAGTAAATAAACTGGGCTCGGTGGCTCAGCCTGTAATCCCGCGCCTTTGGGAGGCTGAGGTAAGTGGATTGCCTGAGCCTGCGAGTTTGAGACCCGCCTGGGCAACTTGGCGAGACCTCATCTCTACAATAAATCAAAAAATTTGCCGGGTGTGGTAGCACGCGCCTGTAGTTCCAGCTACTTGGAAGGCTGAGGTGGAAGAATCGCTGGAGCCCAGCAGGTTGAGGTTGTGGTGGCCAGGAGCGGCCACTACACTCCAGTCTGGGCGACAGAGTGAGACTCCAACTCAAAAAAAAAAAAAAGTAAATAAATAGGCAACCACCTTCTTGGAATAGGGAGGGAAAAGTTGGACAGGAAGGTTTTCCTTTTCCTCTTTAAGACCAATCCAGTGTCTCCATGAGTGACCTGACCACAGGTCCTCTGAGTGCAAAGGCGTCTGGAAAGGGACACATGAGACCAAGGAGGAGAGCTAGAGTTCCTGAGGAGGCATGGGCGTGATGGGCACACGGGCTCACCATGACGTCTTCATGACGATGGGGAGACACAGATGCAGAGCCAGGGTGGGCAAGAGAGAGGGTAGCTGAGGACAACAAGCCGCCTAGACATCCCCTAGAAAGCGAAGGTTGGATGTGGCCCTCTCTCAGCTTCCAGTAAGATCCAGACGCGGGCACTGGACCCCCTGCTGCATGGGCTCCTACTCCAGCCACGCCATCACTGCCAACTCCCTCTCCCAGCCCATCTGCCACAAGTCTCTCCCACAATAGACATCAATCTTTCCCCGGGATGCTGAGGAAAACGTCCCAGGATTTTATTTTAAGGAGAGCGAAGTTGAAAGCCACTCTGCTGTTGAAAAGGTCTGAAAAGGGCACATTCCCATGTGCGTGCCGTGACGTGCTGGGAATTCGGTTCCCGACGACGGTCTGAGAGGACAAGGATGTTTCCTAAGATGGCGTACTGGCCTGAGTCTGAAGACACCTAGCCTCTGGAACCCTGTGCCGCTCGCTGACTGCCTGGGTGGCCTGCGGCAAGCCTTATCCAATAAGCACGCATCTGCCCTGCTTGGGGCCACAGAGCTGGGTGCTGGGGTGGGGGTGAGGGGAGTGAGCCCTCAATTTCCTGCTTCGGAGACCCAAGGGTGAATCCCGACTGTGTCGTCCTGTGAAAATTATTTAATTTATTTATGACACTTAGTTTTCGTTCTTGCTTGCCTTCTTACTTTTTGGGGGTCAGAATCTCACTCTGTCACCCAGGCTGAGGTGCAGGGTGGCATAATCATGACCACCGCAGCCTTGACCTGCTGGGCTCAGGCTAAGCCTTCTGCCTCAGCCTCTCGAGTAGCTGGGACTACAGGCGCCCGCCACCATGCCCAGCTAACTTCTCGATTTATCGTAGAGACAAGGTCTCGATATGTTACCCAGGCTGGTCTCCATCCCCTGGACTCACGCAGCCCTCTCGCCTTGGCCTTCCAAAGTGCTGGGATTATAAGCGTGAGCCACCGCTCCTGGCCTGAGTCTTAGTTTTCTTAGCTGTAAAATGTCTATCTCAATTAGCTACCATAAGGATTAAAATAGGTAACGCACTATTTATGAAAAAATATTTGTAAATTGGAAGCCATACAAGTACTCATCACCACTCACAAAAGCGGGATTAATTATCAGTGACTAACATCTCATGGTGCTTTATAGTTTGTAAAACGTTTCTAATTAACACAGGAGAATTTCAGGAAAACAATTGAGATCGTGACCAGATAGGAAACGGAAGTAGCGAGACTTTCACGAAAAGTGTTGGTGTTATTTTCAGCGAGTTTTAATATTTACTCATTCGGCAAACCTTCACTGAACGTCTACTTTGTGCCGGGCACCAAACTGTGTTTCATTCATTCAATCCACTTAATATTTGACTCCTGCCAGCAAATGAGCAAATACATGGATGCTTTATCGAGGACTTACTGGGCACCTCCAGGACACTTTTCATGCATTTACCTTCTTTAACCCTCGCCTGTGAGATAGACATTGGTTTCTTCCCATTCTACAGCTGAGGCACTGCTGCCCCGAGAGGTTAACCAACTTTCTTAAGATCCGACAGCTCACAGGTGGCAGAGCCGAAATTCAAACCCAGACCTGGCACTTCTCACCACTGTGCTCACTTGTTTGCCCTTTTTTTTTTTTCTTCTTCTTCACTTCATGTGATCATTTCCTAGGCCATCACAGAACTTTCTCAGGTAAAAGAAAGGGGGAAGGGAGAGGAAGTAAAACTTAAACCGTCTGGCTTATTAGGAGTTTTGATAACAAAACTTCTTACGAGAGGAAGTCGGCATCGCCACCCAAAGGAAAATTTGATTTTTATCTGTGGGTTCAGTTATATTCCACCCTCCTATAAGGGGGGATACTTAAGAGATGGCTGTATTATTCAGAAGAAGGGTGGATCTTCTTCCTCTTTCTACCCTGCCAGGCAAGCCCAGAGGCATACCTGGTAGGACAGCAGAGCCCAGAAAAACTATACTGTGTCTTTAGTTTCCCTCAATAAATCTACAAAAGGGAGATCAAGTTACAGTGAGTCAGAGAAGAGCCAGGGAGGAACACAGAGCAGAAAGGGAGTCATGAGGGCAGAGGGGAGCAGCCCCAGCCTCTCTCCTGCTGGAGGGAAGGGTGATGGCATCTGGGGTGAGCCTTGCGACCCTTCTGGCCTAGCTGACAGAGAGGCTGTGTTGGCCTCTTCTTTCCCCAGCCCACTCCCTGAGTCAGCACCCAGCCACCAGGAAAAGGGGGGGAGGGATGGGGCGGAGGAATCGGTCTGCCAACCGCCCAGGCCCAGACAGGGCTGGCAGCACTCACCTCGGTAGGAGAACCACTCCATCCAGTGTTTGAACTCACGCAGGTTACAGTCACACTCCCAGGGGTTGTCCCCGACCTGCAGCAGCTGCAGGTTTGCCAGGGGTTCAAACGTCAGCCGGTCCAGGTTCTGCAGGCGGTTAGAGCGCAGCGAGAGGGAGCGCAGAGCCGGCAGCCCATCGAAAAGGCCCGGGGGCAGCTGGGCCAGGCCGTTGATGGACAGGTCCAGGTGGCGGAGCAGGGGCGAGTGCTGCAGCAGGTCCCTGTCCAGGGTCCTGATGCTGTTGTTGCGGAGCTGAAGCTCCGTCAGGTTGGTCAGATCCCCGAATACGGAGCCGGGCAGCTGGTCCAGGAAGTTGTTGGACAGGTCCAAGCGCTGCAAGCTGGACAGATTGGCAAAAGCCCAGCTGGGTAGGGCGCTCAGCTTATTGTTCAAGAGCAAGAGGGATCGGGTGGCAGCGGGCACGTCCGGGGGCACCACGGTGAGGCCCAGGCCGCTGCAGTCCACCTCCAGGCTGCGGCTGTCGCACTTGCAGGAGAAAGGGCAGGTGGGGAGGGCCTCCACGGCATACAGGGCGACCCAGCAGGTGATCCCTGGGGGAGGGGCAGACAGGCGGAAAGAAAGCAACAGCCTGGGCTGTAACCCCCAGCTCTACTCCCTCCTTTCTAGCTCACACCATAACGGTCTCTTGCCTTGCTCTCCTTGGGCCCGGGCCACGTCTGTGCACAAACATTCATTAACCACATAAAAAGATCATTAACAAACCCGAAGCTACTTCTCTATGAATGGACACCGCACAGTGCCATTGGGGCTCTGTGCCCCGCCGCACATCCGCCAAGGAAATCACTTGAGCGGAGAACGATCCCGCAGACTCCCAGGCCCGAGCCCAAAGGACAAGCAATGCTGGTGCATAGCGACACCCAGCTCACAAGGCCTCCAGCCGTCGGTCTCCTGGGGAGCCTGGGTCCCGCTGACACCTCGGATGTTGACAAAATAAAGGGTAGAAGGATGTCAGAGAAACTTGCCCCCATGTTCCTCTCCCAGGGTTACTGCTGGAAGAAAGACTCTCTCTTTCCAAAGGAAAACGGCCACACCGCGGGCCTCTTCCCCTCTGTACCCCTCGCTTGCCCTGAAGCTGCACTAGGTTCAGACACGCTGTGCACAGAAGGGGTGGGCACTTCTAACCCTGTCCCCGGTAACTGTTCCCAAGTGCTGTTCCATTACACGGAGCCCACACCCAAGATGGGACCACCAACATAGAGTGAATCCAGGCGGGGCACCTAGGGTCCCACTGTGAGGACAAGGGCAAGACGCACAATTCTACTTCAACATTGCCAAGTCACAGGGCCCAAGACAAGTTCCATGTTGAGTCTCATCCTAAAGCCATCCAGGCTCCTGGCCTGGGCTTCTGTGCCCAGGGGCTACAAGGTAGCACTTCCGCACGACAGAGACGTTAACAGAGTTTCTTTCCCGGTGACATCTTTTGTCCAAGACTTCTCTGAGTAGCAAACATAGGGCCTAGTCTGTAGAGCTGGCGGAAGTGACCCTTAGCAAACGATCACATCAGAGCGGTACATTCCATTTCGGGGCAGCCCCCTCTAACCCTCCCTAACTTTCCTCTTGAGGATCAGAGAGTCCAGTCATTGTGAAAGATAAATGAGACGAGCTCAAAAGAGTACAGCCCCCTTCCCCCTGGGCCAGCCAACCAAGGTCAGCTCCTCCAAGCCCAGAGGAAAGATCCCAGTTGGAGACTGGATGGTGTCCGAGCCCCGTCCAGCCTGTCTGACAGACTGTCAAGCCCTGTTGCTCTAATGAGACCTGCCCTCTTGTCCCCTAAATTGGAAAAGCTCAGACACAGCTCAAAGCCCAGCTGGCCCCATCTCGACCTGGGTGCCTGGATGGGGCAGTCTTGAGACTCTGTCCTGTGTGTGTCTGGGTGTCTGATACTCCAAAGGGCAGGGCTTGAGGGAACAGGACGAGACTTTTCCCCTTGCCTGCCTGGAGGATCAGTGACAGCCGAGAGATACATGCAAGTCTGATACTTGAGCCTCTTTGTTCTTGCCGGGAAATGAGCATAGGTCTGGTCATGAAGCCAACCGGAGACCCTTTCCGGCTATCTAGGGTCACCTGCTGCTACCTCTCACCCTCTCACCCCTCTGAGCCCACCTGCTGCCAGGTCAGCCTGCCCCACCCCCCACCCCGCCCCCCATGCCATTTGAAAATCAACATTCTTCAGACTTTACTTTCCCAGGGAGAAAAAAAAAGTTCAACCCATCCACCTTCCCTTTCAAAAGGATCAGTATAGCTAGAAGTCACTTGCCCACTCCCAGAGTGGAACTGGCAGCAGGACCAGAAGAGAGCACTGTGAAAAGAGCAACTCACTGCCTCCCCACCTTCTGCCCTGGAAATACAGAGTGGTATAAAAGCTCTGGTGACAAGAAAATATATTCCTGTATTGCAAGGTGTTGAGTGATTCTAGAACGAGGTTGAAAGGAGATCTGAGTTGCCCAGGGACCAGCAACTCTCACGTGGTGAATAATTCAGGCTGCTTATGGTGTGGAGCAGCTGGATCGCAGGGTTGACTGGGGCTAGGGGAGCGGTCAGGCAGAGTCACGTCCCACAGGACGGTTTCTTACCTCTCATTGTGGGGCCTTGGGCGGGCCAGCCCTCGCTGACCTTGTCTGTCTCTCTGCCTCCTCTAAAGAGAACTCTCAGGGCTCCTGTCACCCTGATGGCTTTCCAGGGTCACTTCACTAACATTCACTGCTCTCTATGGGAGACAGAGGGCTCCGTTTGCCCATATGCAGAAGGATTAGACCCCCATCCCTAAGGTCTCCTCCAGCACGGCATCCCAAGTTCCTCTGTTTAGAGTTGACTGATGCCTGGGGAGCCTGAGAGACGTTTCCAGTCTCACCCAGCTGCTGGCCGAGGCAAGACAAGACGGCAGGTCTCAGAGCAACAGGGCTTGACAGTCTGTCAAACAGGCTGGACGGGCTCAGACACCATCCATTCTATTTTAAGCTTGTGGAGGCCCGGCCCCTCTCCAGCAGAGGTGTTCCCTTATTTTTACTTGCAGGGAGCTCAGAGCCTGGGGAAGAACACGAAGAACTACCTGGGAAGGCAGATCAGCTGGCATGGCCTCCAGCTCCCCATGTGACCACTAAAACGCTCAGCACCACCTTTCTTTGGCTATTGTGGGTGCTGTTCCCATGGGCATGGCCCCAGTTTCCCAGTACACGGCCTCGGGCATCCCGGGAAGATCTGTCCTGGCCCTCCCACCACCCAAGACGCCCCACTCACTCCATGCCATGCCAACCACGCCACTCTCGCACCCTCCCACCCACCTACCCGTTGCGTCCCCCTCTCAGGGCCGGAGGCTACTCACAAGAGACCTGCCGCCATTGCAGGGCAAGCCTGGTCCTCTGCTCAGAGCCGCTGCCAGGCGCCAGCATGGTGAACCCCCGACGGCTCTCCGGGCCCTGTCGCTCTGGGGAGAGAGGAGCCCTCGGTGCGCGCTGCTGTCAGTCCTAGGGGAGGGAGGGCAGGTGCTCAAGCCCCGTTCCAGCCCAGGGGTTAGCAAGAGGACCCAGGTGTCTCTTTACGCTCCTCATGCCCTCTCCTGTTCCCTCCGTTATGAGTCCCGGGTGGGGGAGAAGAGGAACCAGGGAGCAGAAAGAGAGAAGCCAGGAACACTTCAACCTCCCCGGGACAGGGGTGGGGCAGACTCTAGGTGTCCCCAGGAGCCCTCAGGCTGTTCATAGCCCTGAGCTCTGAGTTGAAAGACCCCCATGTTCCCACCCAGCCTCTCGCTGCTTCTTCTTGCTGCTCTTCTGGGATGCTGATTACTATAATGTTCTCAAAGCAACATGGGCTCCTCTCCGGGCCCACTCCGTCACAGGTGGGGAAACTGAGGACATCTCTCGAGGCAGGCAGAGTGAGGCCACAGGCCCAAGCCATCACCTGTCCCTGTCACTTGTCCCCACGGGCTTCCCTTGCCCAAGTCCCCGTTTCACCAGCCCCACTGCTGCTCACCATGGCCCCGGGGAGGCAGAGGCCAGGCCCTTGGCAGCGTCTGCAGACAGGTCGGGTGTGAGCCGCTGGGTGGCCCGCTGCTTCCCCCGCCACTGCCACTGCCACCGCCGCCGCCCGCGTAGAGGTGAATCGCAGCGCTGTGTCTTCCGCCAGCCAGGCTATAATAAGACTCATCAGCTCAGGGGTTCATGCTGCAGCAGCTGTTCACGGGAGAGACAGGGACACAGAGGAGGTGAGATTGCAGAGCAGAGGCACTGGGGCGGGCCAGGGGTGCAGAAGGCCGCTTCTCTTTGCGAGGGGACCCACAGGGCGCTCCCCCTGCTAGGGTCTGCCCCACCCAGTGTCTCCTCCGCAGAACACAGGCCCCGCTCTGGGGTCCCTACCTCCTTCCAGATGGGAGGCCAGAGACTCCTCGCTGCCAGCCCGTCAGGGGAGTGGGACAGGGTACTGCTGATGAGTGCTCCACCCCCATTGCAGCTGGAGAATGGCCTGGCCAGGAGGGAAGATGCCTGCACCCCTCCCCCTCACAATCCCATGGACACCCATCTTGCAGCCCATTACTCCTGGCTGACTCCCAGAGTCTGGCCTTCCTTGGTTGCCAGACTCCTCCCTCTCCCTGCCCCCGTGAACCCGCTTAATTCTGGGAGCCCGGGGCGCCCATGCCAGAGTGAAACTGACAGCCGAGGAGGTGGATGGAGCTGCCAGGAAGCTTGAGTGTTGAACCCAGAATCCTAGCAGCTCTGCGCAGGCTTTGCCTCAGGGACTGGGGTCCTGTGGCCCATCCCCTTTGCTTCCACCGGCGCCCGCCTCGGGTACTCCTCAGGTGGCCACAGCAGTGCTCAGTGAGAACAGGACAGTCTGCTTTGCCCCCCCCCCCCGGCAAGGGCAGCCTGCTCAGGGGAGAAGCAGTCCCCCTGGGTGTCTTTCCCCTCTTCCTCCAGCAGCGAGGGCACCACTCACAGAGGGCCCGGCAGGGGCCGGCATGGAGGTCACAAGACTGGGCACAGATGTGGGAGCGGTGGCAGTCATCTTTTAGGTGGACCCGAGTTCCTCGCTTGAGGGTGGAAGAGCCCCCCAGGAGGATCTCTGAGGTCCTTCTCTAACTGCTCTCTTCCAGCCTGGTTCCTGGTACAGACTCACAGGCAGGTGGGCTCTCGGTTCAACTCTCTGTCCAGCCACTTTCAACAAATTGTTTAAACTCTCTGACTTCAGATTTCTTGTGCCTAAGAGTGGTGGCCATGATACCTAATGGGTGAAATGTCTATGAGGACCAGTCTAGGGAAGAGAAGAGAGGGATACGCTAAGTGCACATCACCCTAGAGTTTCAGGCGAGCGCCCACCTCCCAGCTTGCATGGGACTGAGCCCATGACAGGTCTGAGGAAGCAGCAGTTTCTCCTTCCTGGGAGAGGAAGTAGGGTCAGCATCAGGTCTGTGACTTCTCCCTTCCCAGGTCCCACCAACCTCAAACATGGGCTTATTTCTCATTCTTGAGCCCTTCCCAGGCCTGTGGTATGTCTTTGGTGCATTTTCACCCCTCACACACACACACAACCCTGCAGACAAAGGACAGCGTCCACACCCTCCGTCCCTCAAGCCCTGACCTTCAAAACAATCTCACTCCATCCAGAACCATCATATCAGGAGCTCACAGCACCTGTGAAATGTCAGGCAACTCAATCGCCTCCCCAGGCACAGAGATGATGACCTCTTTCCCAAGGTCACATGGTGACTCAGGGACTAGGTTGCAGCTTCTGAGCCAGGCTGGCCCCTCACTCCCTGGCGACTATCACCCTGCAGCAGCCCTTGTAGGGAGATACTCGTGTGTGCACAGAGCAGAGTGCACACACACGGGCCTCCCAGGCACGTGCTTGGAGCTCCGTACATAACACGTGATGCAAACACACCCCCACAGAGAACTGTGCAGCTAGGCATGTGCTAACACGCGTGCTCTTGCATGCATGTGCACTCACACACACACACACACACACATACACACACATGCACGCACACACACACCTTGCTGGCAAGTCTTCTCCACCTCTCTCCAGATGCCAGCACTCAGCAGCAGAGGGAGATGCCTCGAAGTTCCAAATGCCCCCAGCAGACAAAGGCACAGGAACACCTCCCTCATAGAAATAAGGTCTAGAAAGAATCCCTGCAGGGCAGCCCCTTACCCAAATATTCCCTGTGCTCAGGGCCCATATGGCGCCTGGCCCCACTTCTGTTCCCACGCCTTCTGGCTTCCTGCAGGGACACAGGTGTTGGAGAAACCCTCCCTCCCAAGCTCAGGCCCTGTTTCCACCTGAGGCCCTTGCCCTCCTCTGGGGAGGCTTCTCTTTTCCACCTCTTCCCTCCCTTTTCTGTCCCTCAGTGTCACCCCCAGTGTGAACCCAGCAAACAGACTATCAGTGGAGAAGGCGACCTCGGGTACAGGTCCTCACGCCCCATGCTAGCCTTGCACAGGATGTCACCTGCCCAAAACAAATCAGGCAAGTCCCTACAACACAGACCCACAAGGTCTGTCTTGCGGGGTGGCAGGATGCCATGGACCCGGGTAGCCTCTGAAGAAATATGATGAAAACAAGGCCCCAGTTTCGTGTGGAGATACCTTGTGCTCCCTGGGTAGTGGACCTGCCTCCGTGAGCCTTTGGGGCTTCCTGCTAGATGCCAGGGTCTTCCTGAGAGCAGGAAGAACAGCACATCCAGCAGAGGGAAGCAGTCGTATGAGTGTGTGTGTGTGTATGTGTGTGTGTGTGTGTGTGTGTGTGTGTGTGTGTGTGTCCCAGGGAAGGACACTTAGGGAGACGTGGGCTGGAGCCAGCATCTCCTAGCCCCTTGGCCCTCTGCCTACCAAGACACCTCCAACCAGAGGACCCTTCCCACCCCCAGAAGAGTCGAGCCTCCTTAGGAAAGGGGGTGACCTACATTGGGAAGCTTGGAGAGCAGCTGCTGCAACAGGCACTGATGGCTGCTGAAATAAATTAACACAGTCTGGGAGGGAAGTCCCTGCCTAAGGTGCAGAACGGGGGGCAGAAAGATCTCCTGTCCCCAAGTTCCACAGCCTCGTCAGCTGGACCCACTCCTAACCCAGTCCCAGAGACAGAGAGACCACAGACAAAGGGCTGGACCCCAGCGGGGTCCCTGGGCCTCCATTGTTGGAGAAAGGATGGGACTGAGGAGCTCCAAGCAGCCAAGAGGGGAACCCCGGAGAACGAGAAATATGGGGCTTTGACTCTAGCACCTGGCTACTCAAAGTGTGGTCCATGGACCAGCAGCATTGGTCTAGCCTGGGGACTTTTTAGAAATGTGGAGTCTCAGGTCCCACCCAGACTGACTGAATCAGAATCTGCACTCTAACAAGCTCCCTGGGCCATTGAGTACAAATTCAAGTTTAGGAGGTACTAGGCGAGGCACCTCTCCGCCTGGACAAACAGCCACCCAGGAGGCCATGCTGGTCTGTCTCTGAGCGTTGAGGACCCGTTGAGTAGCTGACTGGGACCTGAGGAGAAACAATTACCGTGGTCACAAACACTGAGATTAGTATTCTGATTACCAGCCCATTTTGCAGATGGGAGAAACTGAGGCACCAGAAGTTAAATAACGTGCCTAAGGCTAGGCAAATGGAAGACTGCAGCTCTGAGCCCCAGCTGTCTGGCTGTTAATTCAAGTCTATCTGCTTACACATGGAGGCTCCTGGTACAAGAAAGGCAGAGACAGGGAAAGGGAGATGCTGCTTTTCATTGACGGTTAAGACGGCTGTCCTGATCCCCACCCTACTGGTGAAGAAACAGGCTTTGTGACTTGCTGGACTGAGACGCAAGCCAGGTGCCCCCTTCCCAACGCCCCTCTTTAAGTCCTGGGAGGCCAAGACATTACAGAGGGTGGAAGGGGCCTTCTAGAAGCCTTCCTGGTGGGGGGCTGTGTGCTGAGATGAGGGAGGGTAGGCTGCAGCTCTGGGGATGCCGGGGCTGACGGGGGCTGAGAGGGAACAGGAGGGTCCATTGGAGCCGAGGGTTCCACGTGCTCAACGAGCTGAGTGGGCTGCAGCGGTCCCTGGAGACTGGGGGTGGGATCTGATTCCCCGGGAGCGCCTGGCCAGCCAGCCCCAGGCACTCTTTCACTGCACGGGGTTAAGGTAGGGTAGGAAAGTCCCAACTCTCCCCAGCCTGGCCTTTCTCTTCTACAGATGAAGGTTAATCCTCTAGACAGGGTTGTTCAGCCTCCAGCATGCTCACCATAGGCCTGGTGTCCACGCCTGGTGTCCACGCCTGGTGTCCACGCCCACCCTCTGATGCTTCTCCGCGTGTTTATCCCTCCATGTCCAGTGTCCAAGCCGCACAGCTGCTTAATTAATCCCCACCGGGCCTCCACCCTGGAGTTCCTGAGTCCCGGGCCACTGTGCTGGCCTCGCCGTGTGCTGCCTCCCTGGTATCTCCTCTTGGTCAAGGGTCACTGACGCAGGACAAGGCCTCTGCTCCCCTCAGCATGGGAGAGTCACAGAATCCAGGTGATAAAAGGGGACTTCAGAGTCTCCTCTGCCATCCCCTTCACTCTGCAGAGGGTCAGTCAGAGGCAGAGCCAGGGCCCGGCCCTGGGCCTACGGGGGCAGACCCCATGAGGGCTGAGATGGTGCCAGGACAGTGGACAATCTGAGCCCAAGTCCCGTGCAGCAGAGGTTCCAGGGTTTTGTATGACTAGGATGCAGCGGAGGCTACCACCGCCATCCGGGCCGGCTCTCCAGCTGCTGCCACCGGTCTGGACATCCAGGCCCTCTAGGAAACATTCTAGATCTCCTTCCCCCATGTCACCCCCAAACCACACACCACCCGGGCAGTAAAGAGGCAGGTTTTTTAAAAAATCTCTCTCTTTGTACTTGGAACAGACATATACCCTCCTGGTTGCTTTTAAAACACATGCCCTGTTCTCACCCCCAGCTTTCTGCACCCTCGGTTCCTTGTCAAATATTCTCAGCTCCAAACAGAGCCTCTCTCTGACATGAATAAGCTAAGGTGTCCATTGAGCCCTGGAGCTGGGTTCAGAGTGGTGTCCCCAGGTAGGGCCCGGGGGAGGCCTGATCTGGAGGCAGAAAGAGAAAGATCCAGAAGGGACAGGCAACCACTAGCCTGATTCCCTCCTCCTCTCCCCACACTTAGAGCCCCCAGAAACCCCCAACCATTGCACGCACACACCCTCCCCTGCTCCCCTCCTGTGCTGCGCCCTCAGACCAAAAAGTCCAGGAGTGGCCATGGGCCTGGGGTAGGGTTTGCTCATCCTGGACCCAGAGGCAGCTTCCAGTCAAACCCCCAAGAAGCGAATCTGTCGCTTAAGAAATCTTTCTACCCCTGCCCCCACCAGGCCTGGCTTTCCTGGTCTCCTCTTCTGGCAGTGCTGGAGACTTTCTGCCGGTGGGGCGGTGGGGGTGGGAAAAGCTGGGCTCTTCTTGGCAGCTCGGAAGCTGCTGTCGGGTTTCCCTACCAGCTGGACTTCCCCGCCCCAGCTCCACGTGTTGGCTCCCTCCCCGCCCCCACCTGATGTAGTTATCTAAGCTGCAGGGGTGTCAATCTGAGTCACACGGAGGCACTGCCCCAAGAGCCCTGACCGCCAGGTGCCGACACCCCTCCCCCCAGAAATGTGGACAGCTTAAGGGTTTGGGGCAGGGGGGAGACGGAGCGGCCGAGGGGAACCCAGCCCCAGATATGCGGGGAGGTACGGGAATTTGAACTTCGGACTCCTGGTCAGACCGCACCCCTCTCCGGTACTGCCCAGACGGGGGTGCTGAGAGCAACTGCCCTGCTCTAGCTCAGAGTGTCCAAGTCCCCCGGGCTCAGGAAGCCAGGTTGGCATGGCCTGGTGGTGCAGCCCCCAAGCCTAGTGCCCTGTTCCACCCCCACTGAGGCACCCTGGCCCATCTGTAATTGGAGGCCCATTATTCAGCTGCGGGACACCCCAGCGGTCCTCACAAGTCTGTCTCACCCTCAGGCTTGCAAGGAGGCGCTGCAATACCCCTTTTTTCATCGACTCGCAGCCTCACCCCCACCAGCGAGGCTGGGCCTGCGGCCCACTGGCCCATGCCCAGCTGGAGAGGGCTCCTCTGCACCCTTGAACAAGGACAGTCACCTGCAGGCAGCAAAACCAGCACTAGGGCAACCTGTAGGGAGGCCCGGACCCCAGGTCTCTTCCCATGCCTCGGACAGTGTGGCCCTCCACCCTGCCACCCCCACCCCAAGCCTTCTTGGGCTCCGGCCCTGTCCCCAGCACCCTGCTGGCTGCCATCCCACCCCCTTCCCCGGCCGAGTTCCTCGGGCTGTCTGTGCTAAGCTGGGCAAGCAGACAGCACAAGGCTCTTGGCCGCCTCTCCCCATGCTGCAGGGACTGGTTTCTATGCCACCCGGGGCTGTCATCTGGCACCAGCACTGCCCTCCTTCCCCCTCCCCTTCCCTCCCTGCCCCCTCCACGGCAGAATCCACAGCTCATGTCCCCAGCACTGTGGGGTCAGAGTTCCCAGTGTTCTGTACCTTGGGGATGCTCAGTCCTGAGCCCTGAGCTGCTTCTCCAGCTCCAGCAATTGCCCCCGGGCAGAAGGCAACCATAGGGCAGAGAGACCCAGCAAGGATGATGGGTCCCCAGGTCCCAAGCCCCGGCCCTGTGCCCACCAAACCTCCCGGGCGGGAGCACTCACCTCCCTGCAGTCCGATGGCTCGCAGCTCCTCCAGTCAGGTGGCTCTCAGCCCTCCAGTGAGACCCTCCTAGGATTCCTGGAGAAATCCAGGCGCCGCTGGCCGCAGAGTGCCGTGGGCACCGGGCCGTCGCCCCGACTCCCCGCAGCCCACAGCACCGGGAGGAGGAATGCCCGCGGCGGGAGAGGGGCCAGGCTGCTGGGTCAATCGCAAACTGAGAAGGAAAGAGGGAGGGACGGAGGGAGCCGGAGGAGAGGGGGAAGAAAGGGGAGAGGGAGGAGGGCGCGCGCGTGTGCGGGCGCAGCGAGCCCGCGCGAGTGACAGCTGGGGTGCATCTGTGATGACAGCGGCGGCAGCACACACAGGCGCACACGGAGGTGCCCCGGCCGCGAGGGCAGCGCTCACCCTGGCCGCGCTCACATTTCGGGGAAACAGGCGCCTGTGGATTCATCGCTGGGACGCTGGGGAGGAGGAAAGCGGCTCGCCAGCACCTCCATCTTCCTCCCGCGCCTGCAGGCTCTCCCCTCCCTCACCCCTGGCTGCGCCCGGCTCCCGTCCCTGTCGCCTGTCTCCCCTTCCCCTTGGGGCAGGAGGAGCAGGGCCAGACCACAGAGCCAGCCGGCTGACTTTGGTCCCCGTCGAGGTCCCCCCCGGGAAGCTGGGTCTGTCTCCCGTTTCGGTCCATGCAGGGCAGTGTCTCTCATTCTGCCTGTGGGAGAAGGAAAAACGGAACCCATGGGCGGTCCTCCAGAGAGGGGCCCTGGGCCACACCACACCAGAGGCCGCGGCATCGTGCAGGGGTCGCCCAGCCTCAGGGCCTGGCCACCGCAGGCCAGGCCGGGGAGCAAAATGTCAGAGTAAGGGGGCTGGGAGCCTTGGGGATGGGGCTGCCCTGCTGGGCTCCTGAGGGCACAGAGAGTGTGCTCGGTGCCCGGGGGTGAGGGGGGTGGGGGTGTGGGGTGGGGGGGTGGTGTCTGGCTTCCCAGGGCTCCTTGCTCTTCTCTGTGCTGGGTCAGGCATGCCAAGGGTCAAGACTGATATCCAAGAACTCAGGGGCCTCTTTCTTAACCAATCAGGACAAAGCAAGGCAGAGGAATGGAGATTCCAAGAAGTGAGAAGCATGGCCCATCCAAGAGCAGAGTAAGCCCAAGACTAGGCCACAGGGAAGCCAGGGGCCACCTCCCAGCCCAGAGCCCGATCCCTCAATGACCTGCCTTTGCATCTCTCAAAACCAGATGGAGCATCGCGTTGGTGGTGTGTCAGGGTGTTTTCGCATCTGTCTTCTATCTCACCTGCTTTCCTGGGGGTGAAAGCTGGGGAACCCCCTTGACCAGGTCGCCCTTGAAAGGCTGCTCCTGCACCCTCCTGTCTGCTCTGCTGTCTTCTGTCTGACAGTGCAGGGCTTGGACTGCTGTCCCAGGAGGAAGAGAGCGTGTCTTTGACCTCTCGGGAATTTCCCGCCTCTCCCCCTGCAAGGACCATACACCCTACGCACCCCACTCTTCAAGCAAACGAGGCTCTCACCTCCCCCTAAACACACTTGCTGCCTCCCCTGAGCCTGGAACGCTCTCTCCACCCATAGGTGACTTTGCCCTTCCTTAGAAACTCAACCAGAATGTCCCTTCTGATATAAAGTTTCCCAGAAATCCCACAGGACTTGACCTTCTCCTCTGACCCGTGGCATTGTCTTTGGCCACTCTTGTGGCTCTTGTTCCAGAAGAAGTTGTACAGCAGCTTTCCGTGGTGTTTTATCTCCTTTCCTGCACCGTGAGCTGTTCAAGAAAAGGGACCTGCCTCACCTACTCCGTGTCTTCCACATCCTACAAACTTCTTGTCCAGCAAGCAAAGAATGAAGATGGAAGAGCCCAAGCCTGGGCTTCACGGGCCCCAGAGCTAAGACTCTTGCTCAGTGCCTAGCTACTAGTCGGTTAATTAACTCGGCAGCCCCGGACCACGCTCCTTGGGTTCCTGTCCCATAGATTGAGGAGGTGGGTTGAGATCGCTGGTCTCCCTTCCGGTCCTGGCCAGTCTGTGGGTATTCACTGAGCCCCCACGGATTGTTACAAAAGATGGACTCCCTCCCACCCTACTGTCTCCATCCGGTTAAATGTGCAGGGTGATCACAACAGAAGAGGAGGGAGAACAAGGCCAATACCAGGGCTAGGAGGGGAAGGCTGGGGTTTCTGACTCCTGGGACCGTTGCGCTTGGCAGGGATCATTCCTGAGTGTGCAAACCCACGTGTGCGCATCTATATGTGTGCGCGTGCGTGGCTGTTTTGTTTTGCTATCAGTGATGACAAAGCAGCACAGAGGTGACAGTCAGGACGAGGAGCAAGGACGTATATCTTGATAAGCCGTCTGCCGCCCAGCCTTATGGAGGCTCTTTGTTAGGTTGTCTGCCGGCAGAGCTGGGCTGGGGAGATCTTAGGGAAAAGCTGTTTTGGAGGGAAGGTGCGAAATCACTGTGGAGGGCTAGACCCGAGAGGGGAGGCAGGAGACAGCCCAGGGCAGCGAGGGCGGGAGAAAAGCCAGGGACTAGAAGGGCTCTGAAATGTGCCCTCCTTTTCCAGGTCATGGCTGGTCCCCTGGGGACCAACGCAGGGTCTAAAACAGAGCCCCACCGTACACAGGCATGAGGGAAGATCTCTAAATTACCCACTGGGGGAAGAACCCAGAAAGGCTAGGGGTCTCTTGCCCCTTTTGTGTGAATTTCTCTTCACTGAGAATTGTGAGCTTGTCTGCAAACGTAATTTCGTAGGCTATTATCTCCCACACACAGCAGGCTGGCAGGAGGTGCCAGGCGGGGGTCCCATCTTCCTCCTGGGTATGGGCTCCAGTGAGGCCTCTGACAATAGCTGATCGCCTGAGTAGAAGGCTAGGCTCTCTCGGTGTCTGAGGTGGAAAAGCACCGCATGAGGAAGGAGTTGAACAAAAGGATTTTCTTTTTTTTTCTTTTTGAGTTGGAGTCTCACTCTGTCGCCCAGACTGGAGTGCAGTGGCCGCTCCCGGCCACCGCAGCCTCGACCTGCTGGGCTTCAGCGACCCTTCCGCCTCAGCCTTCCAAGTAGCCGGAATTACAGGCACGCGCTACCACGCCCGGCTGATTTTTTAATTTATTGTAGAGATGAGGTCTCGCTGCCCAGGCGGGTCTCGAACCCGTGGGCTCAGGCAATCCACTCACCTCAGCCTCCCAAAGGCGCGGGATTACAGGCTGAGCCACCGAGCCCGGCTGAACAGAAGGATTTAAAATGGTTAAAGCCAGGGGATGCGATCCGTTAGACATGGCAGAACTCAGTGGGTTCACTGGAAAAGATAGAGTCACACTCCTCCCCAACCTTCCTCCCTGCTTTCAGCACCTTATAGTTCTTACCATGAGGAAGTTCTTCTTTGTGTCTTGCTTAAATTCCCTATTTCTTAGTGGATTGCTTCTGTGGTTTTCAAGGGACTCAGAGCACAGCTAACTCTCTGAGATCTGAAGTCCAGTATCATTAAGAGGGCGGGTCTTGCTGGGGGAGGCTGGAGTTCAGCAAAGTTCTGAAGGGACGGTGACAACTTGTAAAATTTTGCATCCCAGCCAAGTGGCCGAATCCAGTTAATGTGCTTATTTAGCTCAGGAAATATAGAGCCCCCCTATGTGATAGGCCCTGCTCTAGGTGCTAGGGGTCTGAACTCAACCCCGGTGCTGTTAATTTTTTTTTCTTTCTTCTTTTTTTTTTTTCTGAGTTGGAGTCTCACTCTGTCACCCAGGCTGGAGTGCAGTAGCACACTCACGGCCACCCCAGAGTCGACCTGCTGGGCTCTGGCGATCCTTCTGCCTCAACCTTCCAAATAGCCAGAACTACAGGCGTGCACTACCACACCCAGCTAATTTTTTATTTATTGTGGAGATGCCGTCTCACCGAGTTGCCCAGGCTGTTCTTGAACCCGTAGGCTCAGGTAATTCTCTCACCTCGGCCTCCCAAAATGCTAGGATTACAGGCTTGAGCCACTACGCCCGGGCCCTGTGCCACTATTCGAATGGAGTGAGACAGGCAATAAGCAAGAAATCAAATAAATACACCACGTCACTTAGAAAACAAAAAGAGCAAGGAGATAGAGAATGAGAGGCGAAGGGGAGGACTGCTTTATCTGGGAAGGTCAGAGAAGACCTCTCTCTAGGAGATGATGTTTAGGCTGAGACCTGATGATGAGAAGGAGCCAGCCACATAAAGTTCTAGGAGAAGAGCATTCCAGGAGGAGAGAACAGCTCATGTAAATGCCCTGGTGGTGCGAACAAGTTTAACATGTTTGAAGAAGAAAGTGTTTCAGGTCGAAATCAGAGACATCAGCAGGGCCAGCTCCCGTGGTCATCTTACAAAGGAGTTTCGGTTCTGTACTAAGAGCAGTGGGAAGGCATTGGAGAGTTTTAAGCAAGAGAATGGTGTGATTTGATCTTCAGAAAGGTTGATCACTCTTGTGGCTGTGTGGCGAATGGATTATGGAGAGTCCAGGGTGAAGCCATGAGAGCAGCAGGAGGACTTCCTGGGAGCCTGCTGCATTAACCCAAGCGCGAGAGAGGTTGTCTTGGCCATGGGTAGTTGCAGCAGGGGTGGAGATAAGTGAACAGATGTATAAGGTTAGCAGAACCTCTGGGTAGGGGGGCGCATAACACTTAGGTAGCAAATACACCCTGAAATGGGGAGGTCTTGGGTCAGGTTGGGAGAGGAAAGGCCCTAGTTTGGTTTTGAGCATGTGAAGTTGGAAGTGCCTATGGGGATATGACATATCAGTAGACAATTGGACTGTCTTAAATTCTGCAAGAGACACCCAGGTGCAAAAGACACAGCGCCTGCCTCAGAAGAGCCTATGTTTCAGCTAGTGCGATGGAACCTTCTGTGTCCCAAGTCCCTCATTTCTACCCAAGGAGCCTCAAAACCTGCGTTTCATGAGAGAAGAATTAAGGTCCCACCCTCTCAAGACTGATCATTCTAGAATCATAGAACTTCTTCCAACTGGGAGATCTCATGATTCTATGAGACCTGGCGCTGAGCCATCTGGGTAGAAAGGCAGAGCGTCATTCTAGAAATAAGCTGAGACCTCTTCGACTATGGAGGCGAGAGACAGGGCGAAGGAAGCTTTCTTAAATACCAAAGATCTGATCGTTCAGAGTATTAGCATGGTTCCCCTACAACAATTTTCAGAGAGTTCATCTTTCATTTAGCATCTTTCTACAGGTAAAAGAAATATGTCTAAAATGAAATCTGTCAGCCAGGCACGGTGGCTCACATCTGTAATCCCAGCACTTTGGGAGGCAGAGACAAGAGGATTGCCTGAGCCCATGGGCTTGAGAGCCTCCTGGGCAACTAGGTAAGACCTCGTCTCTACGATAAATCAAAAAATTAGACAGGTGTGGTGGCGTGCGCCTGTAGTTCCAGCTACTTGGAAGGCTGAGGTAGAAGGATCACCTGAGCACAGCAGGTCGAGGCTGTGTTGGCCATGAGTGTGCCACTGCACCCCAATCTGGGTGACAGAGTGAGACTGAGACTCAAAAAAAAAGAAAGAAATCTGTCTAAAGTGAAATATGTGTAAAATGAATATCAAGGGTGGTCTCATAAGGAAAAAGGAAAAAGGAGAAGAGACTACATCCTTTGAAGTGCATGTGAGCAGGAAAAGGGGCATGGCTGCACCCCAGGCCCAGCACACCCCACCTTGCTGACGCATGCTGTGTCTGAGGCTCTCCTCTTTGTCATGAACCAACAAGTGGGTCTGTCCGTCCCCTTCCCACCCGCTCCTACCAGTCACCTAGACCTTGAAGCAACAAAGAAGCCCTTAAAGAATTCAAGCGTTCCGTCCCATAGGACCCGTTCAAGAAGGTGAGCTAGAATTGCCCCAAGAATTGCCGTGCGCCCCAAGGGCCTGTCAGGGCTTTGGTTTCTTCATTTGCAAACTCAGATTCGCTCTAGAACCACGGTGGCCACCAACCCTACATGGCTATTTAAATTTAAATAAATTAAAATTAGATTAAAAAAAAATTCAGGCCCTTAGTGATGCTAGCCACATTCTGAGTTCTCGGTGGCCACAGGTGGCTAGTGGTCTTTGTTTGGGACAGCACAGAGATATGAGGCCTCTTCACCATCTTAGAAGGTTCAGCCAGTGAGGCTTTTGAGCAAGCATTCCTAAAAGACAGGGCCTTGATGCAGTCGTATCGGCGCCACCTGGGAACACTTTAGAATGGGGTGGGGGGGTTTAACAAATCTCCCAGGTGATTCTGATGCACACTGACATTTGAAAACTCAAACCCTAGCCTTACACGTAATCTCATTTGAGCCTCAACCATCTTGTACTCATTCTGCCACTCTAGCATGACGCATCTTACAGCTGAGGAACAAAGTTCAAAGATCACAACCCTGGGAAATACAGGGCTCTGGTCCTTTCAGTCTTCCCTAGTCTCAGTTTTCACCCCATCAAATTTATCCAGGATCAATCCAGACTGGGAGGATGGGGAGGAGAGGGGAGATAAAATTCTGTATCTCTGGGCCATACTGGAACTCCAGTCTACTTGAGAAAAGCCAGTTGGATACTCAGGAAGTCAGAAGGATTGTAATGGGAAGTGTCTCCAATGGTCACTGGAGTGACTTTAGAATTTCTCAAGGCCAGGGCAGAATGGTTAAGAACCCAGATCCAGGCCGGGCTCGGTGGCTGAACCTGTCATCCCAGCACCTTGGGAGGCCAAGGCGAGTGAACTGCCTGAGCCTGCGGGTTCGAGACCAGCCTGGGCAACTTGGCGACACCTCATCTCTACAATAAATCACAAAAAATTTAGCCAATCGTGGGAGTGCACGCCTGTAGTTCCAGCTACTTGGAAGGCTGAGGCAGAAGGATCCCTGGAGCCCAGCAGGTCGACACTGGGGTGGCCAGGAGCGTGCCACCGCACTCCAGCCTGGGTAACTGAGTGAGACGCCAACTCAAAAAACAAAAAAACAAAAAAACAAAAAACCCCAGATCTGTTCCCATTTTACAGATGGGGAAACTAAAGCTTGTACTCTACCTCTCCTTCCTGACCATAAGAACTTGAATCCAGGTCCAGGGAGGAGAGAGGTTAAGTTATACCTAGAGACAGGCAGACCAGGCTAGAGTCCTGGTTCTATCATTTTCTAGCTGGTGACTTAGGCAAGCCGTGTAACTGCAAAGCCTCCAGTTTGGAAAGTCCGAATAATAATAACAGGCCTGGACTGCTGTGGGGATTAAATAAACGCATGCATGTAAAGGTGCCGGACACATCCTAAGCATCTAACACAGGTTCGATATTATTATACCAGACGCTAGGAAGATGGCCTAGTTTTAAAACTCTTGTTCTTTTCAATATAACCTGCCGTTTCTTTCTATTCATTGGCCCAAGTTTTCCTGGAGCTCTTTGTCCCAGATTTCTCTTACTGTGCGAGCACCCGCTTGGATTCTCCAAGCCTATTTGGGAATCAAAGAGGCAGGGGTGGCCCCTGTCGGTGGAGTCATCAAAAGCACACTGTTTGCGGGCTGGTAGCACCTACAGTTTCCTGGAACCCGCCTGCAAGCCTGGGCAAGTCTAATCATGACTTTGAGGGAGGAAAGAGCCTCCTTAAAATGTGGGGGTGACCCTGAGCAGGAATCAGGTGTAAAAGAGGTTCTTCCATCAGGGTTAAGACCTAAGGAGGCCGGGTGCAGTGGCTCGTGCCTGTAATCCCAGCACTTTGGGAGGCTGAGGCGAGAGGATGACCTGAGCCCAGGAGTTCGTCTCTACAATAAATCAAAAAATTTGCTGGGCACAGTGGCGCATGTCTATAGTTCCAGCTACTTGGAAGGCTGAGGAGGAAGGATCACCTGAGCCCGTCAGGGTGAGGCTGTGGTGGCCGTGAGCGTGCCACTGCACTCCAGCCTGGGGGACAGGGTGAGACACCAACTCAAAGAAAAAAAAAATCTAAGAAGCCCCATGAGTTACCCAACTCATAACAGCCCTGAATCCTGGCTGTGATTCTGACCACCTTGCACTCATGGCTGGGCATCTCTGGCCCTCTTTTCCATCTGTGGGAGAAGGGTCAGCCCGGTCCACCTGCCCCGAGTTCCCCGAGATCCGAGAATCCCAGCCTCATGGCTCTGCCAGCATGTTCTGGGGTTGCTCTCCGGATGGGGACCATAAGAGCCACCATCTGTCTTCTTTTCTCCCCCTGCCCCTCCCACTCCCAGGAACCACAGATGCTGACTCAGTTCTTCCAGCCATCGCCACTGGTGCTGTCTCTCCCGTCAGCTCCTGCCAAAGCACCTCCTCGCTTTAACTTGAATCTTTTTCTCCCT
>NW_007248496.1:259678-269100 GCF_000164805.1 Carlito syrichta
GGGCTGGGGACTCACCAAGCTCTCCAGGGTGTGAGGGGCTGGTGCCTTCAGACCCCCCTCACGCTGTCCCACTGTCTCTCCCATTCCCCGCTGCTGGGCCCTCGGTCTGCCCGGGCAGAGCCACCATCCCTGGCAGGAGCCGCCATCCTTGGCAGTGAACGCCATCGGATGTGCTCCTGGATCCTTACCTTCTATGCCTCTCGGTTCCCTGATGGCTGCAGACCAGGTCTCAGCACTTGGTCCCTCCCAACTCAGGCCTAGTGGCAAGGGACAAACCCCGGAGTCCTCTCTGGGGCTGGCCTGCTCTCCACCCTATCTCGGTGCCCCAAGCTCTTGGCATACCTCCCCACCTGCAGAGGGAGGAGAGCCCAGCCCTCTCCACCATAATGGGTCCCAGCCTTGATGGCAGGCGGCCACTGAGAGCTCACCTGGCCTGTCTTTCCCCTTCTCCTTCCCCTCAGGCCCCAGAGCCCCAGACTCGGCTCTCCTGGGTTTCTGAGCTCTCCTCCCACCATACTCCCCGGCTCAATCTCCCCCAGCTCTAGGCCTCCTCTGCTCCCCTCACTTGTTGCCGGCTCTGGGCAGAAGCAGGGAGCCCAAGTGCAGGACCAAGCCTAGGGGATGGGAGGGCCAGGAGGCCTGGGGTCGCCACCTCATCAGATGACCAAGCACAGGAGTCTCCACAGAGAGCCGTCCTGGGAAGAGGCTGAGCCTCCATTCTCGGGCTCCCCCAGCCAGCAAGGATCTCAGCGCTCCGCCCCACCCACGCAGACATTTCCTATGCACAACGCTCTCACACACACCACACAGCACACATCCTCTCCACACACAGACACACACATCACACACATATCCAGGTGCACACCAGCACACGCACCCCACATACACATCACATATATACTACACACGCAATGCTTTCTCTCCATCACACACGACCCAAACCACACATATATCCCCTCCACATACAGGTACTGGACACACAAATCCATATACGCTCATGTACAGACATATACACACCCCACGTTCATGCCACATGTGTACCACATACACAATTCTTGTCTCTGTCACACACACCACACACATATACCCTCCACATACAGACACACATACCACATACATGTCCATACACACACATACACACGGTGTACCCCGAGCACACATCCACACATCACACGCAACACAAATGTACCGCACACAGTGCTCACACACACGTGCCCTATCTACCCCACATGTGCACACAGGCACACACGACTCAGTTTCTCCTCTTCCTTCCAGTGCAGCACTGAGGATGGGCCGTGCCCCAAGAGCTGCGAGGACAGTGTGAGTGCCCCGAGGGAAGGGGGTGGCAGAGGGGCCGTGCCCCGCAGTCTCTCCCTGGGCCAGCGCCCCTCTTTCCCAAATGCCCCGCCCCCTGCCATGCTGGACACCACAGCAAGTCCTGCCCTCCGAAGCCGGTGGGATGGGCAGGGGAGCTAGGGGGGTGGAAGGGCCCCGGCCACGACCTCCCCTCTGGGTCTCCTCCCCAGGATCTGGACTGCTTCGTCATCGACAACAACGGGTTCATTCTGATCTCCGAGCGATCCCAAGAGGTGAGTAACATGGAATTAGGGAGGGAGGGCAGGAGGAGACAGCTGGCAGCCAGTTCAGATGGAAAAAGAGCGGAGGGCCCTGGGAGGGAGCCCTGGTTCAGAGCCAGCCCAAGGCAAGGGTCAAAGAGCATGTTGGTCTTGAAACCAAAGCACCCAAGTCAACATAGCAAGATGGCAACATGGAACCCCTTCTTTCCCCACCTTCCTTCCTTCCTTCCTTCCTTCCCTCCTTCCTTCCTTCCCTCCTTCCCTCCTTCCTCTCTCTCTCTCTCTCTCTCTTTAAGTTGGGGTCTCACTCTGTCACTCAGGCTGGTGTGCAGTGGCATGATCACGGCTCACCATAGCCTCAACCTCCTGGGCTCAGCAATCCTCTCACCTCAGCCTCCTGGGTAGCTGGGACTATAGACACACACCACCACGTCTGGCTAATTTGTCTTTTGCAGAGATGAGGTTTTGCCATATTGCCCAGGCTGGTCTCAAACTCCCGGGCTCAAGCAACCCTCCTGCCTTGGCCTCCCAAAGTACTGGGATTACAGGCATGCGCTACCACGCCTGGCCTGGAGCACTTTTCAACTCAGATGCTCAGAGCAAGGATTCCTTCTTGATTTTGTCAGTAACGCATCTGGCCTCATCCCACGGTTAGCAGGGAACATGTCTACACCACACAGAACCGAGGCACAGTTCAGCAGCACGACACCTCAGGGCCCCGCCTGGCCACACTGTGACGCGTGTCCCCTGCAGCGGCTGTGGCCCTACTGGCCTCACCCTTGTAGGGGTCTGAGCACACCTACTACTCATCCTCTTCCCCACCATCCCTCTCCCCTCCTTTCTTTCTATCATGGAGCCCAGAAGGGCCAACTTCCCCCACTTCAGTTCCTTTTCTGTCTGGACCTCCCTCGTGGAAAATGCTAGTTACGCCCCCCCCACACCTGGCCTTCGGTGAATTGGCGGGAAATAGGGAATGAAGGCGATGCCGTCTCGCTCAGTAGCCTGGCCTGCACATCCTAATCGTCCCTCCAGCTTGTGGGTACCTCCCTGGACCCAGCAAGTGCTCAGAAAGGAGAAAGAGGAAGTACGATAATAGCTATATTTGCTGAGCCCCAAAATTGATTATATAACCAGGAAGTAAAACAAAAAAGAAGCCTGTTCCCACCTGAACCAAACCCAAACTATTCACCTGAATGATGTCCTTGAAACCAGGTGGAAGGGACAGCCTCACCTCCCGCCTGATCCCCAGGGAAGGGGACTTAGTGCTTGGTTCAGTGTGGACTCTGTCACTAATTAGATATGTGGTTTGAGCAAGCAACTTCCATTACCTGAGCCTGTCTCCTGCTCTTGAAAATAAGAAGTGAGTGGGGGGGCTGGACAACATGATGTCTAAGCCAGGTCCAGCCTAGGATCCTAAGTGCCTGGTGTTGGCAAAGCTGTGGGAACAGCAGCTGGTGCATACAAGGTCGTGGCCTGGGCTGTCTTAGCACCTCACGAGGTCTGGCCTGACCCGAACGGGGCTTAGAGCCCAAAATAGTCATCAGAGCACAGCAGGAGGCAGAGCCAGGGTGTCTGAAAGAGACTTGGGAGAGGGAAAATTGAGGAAGAAGGGACACTGATGGATCTTGGAATCGAATTCCTTGAAGAAGGTTTTTTATTTTGTTTTTTTTTTTTTTGAGTCAGAGTCTCACTCTGTCTCCCAGGCTGGAGTACAGTGGCACGGCCACCACAGCCTCAACCTGCTGGGCTCAGGCGATCCTTCCGCCTCAGCTTTCCAAATAGCTGGGACTCCAGGTGTGCGCCCCCACACCCAGCTAAATTTTTGTTATTGTTGCCACAGAGAAGAGTCTCGCCATGTCGCCTAGGCTGTTCTCAAACTCCTAGGTTCAGGCAATCCTCTCGTCTTAGCCTTCCAAAGTGCAAGGATAGCTTCTAAATGACCCACTTAATGTGCAGGACATCTCAGCAACAGGAGCAGTGAAGAGAGCAAAGATCCCTCCATTTTCCTCTGAGTTAGAACAGCAGGTAGGGCTGACAATCGGGAGACTCTGCAGGACTCTAATGCTCATAAGTGGCCCATCATGGCCGCCCCGGGCACCTGTCTCTGCATTCCCCTCTTCCCTTGCACACTCGCTTTTGGTCATTTCGCTCTTCCCTACACAGGGCACCAGCCATTTTAGGATTTCTCAGTTGCTCTGGGAGAAAAGCGATGTGGCAGAAGTTGAAACCAGAGGTTGGCACGAGCCTTCGGGACTATCTGATGCCCTCATCAGATCCCTGCCGCCCTGGGTAACTGAGACTGGCCGTGTCTCCAGGCCTCCTGTGGTGTAGGCTTTCAAGGCCCAGAGGATGGGCCCTGGACCTAGGAGTTTCAGAGCGAGAGCTTGAGGCTTGGGTGCTGGGATAGAAGGTGGCAAAACGTAGGAGGAGGACGGCCAAGGCCGAGAAACCGCACTCCAAAGCTTTCCGAGAAAGGGGCAGATATTTTGGCTTTGGGCTTTGCGAGTCAAACAGTCTCGGGCTGCGACCACTCAGCCCTCCCATTGCAGTGAGAAAGCAGCCATGGATGATATGAAACAACGAGCATGGCATTGTTCTGATCGATCTTATCATGGGCACTGAAATTTGAACTTCCTCTCGTTTTCATGCATTGTGAAATATTATTCATCTTTTATTTTTCACCATCCCCCTCAACCACTTGAAAATGGAACAGCCATTCTCAGATCAAGGGCCCACATGGATGACAGTGAGTCAGACTTGCCCCCCCCCACCGCCAGGCAGTGGTCTGCCAGTCCCCACCCCCCAGAGGCAGCCAGGACAATCTCTCAGGGAGCTGGGCCAGGAAGGAAGCCACCCCAGCCTCAAGAGAAGTTGGCAAGCGCAGGGGGCATGCCAGTGACAGAACCCCCCACCCATTCACCCACCAAGGTGTCCTTCATATGTCCTACTGGGCCACTTTGGGCCAAGTCTATTGCGACCACATTTGCTCACATGCCCTCACAGAGTATGAAGTCACTGGGAGCAACTTTGGATAAGAGACAGCGGCCGGGCGCCATGGCTCAAGTCTGTAATCCCAGCACTTTAGGAGGCTGAGGCGAGAGGATTGCCTAAGCCCAGGGGTTCAAGACTATCCTGGGCAACTTGGTGAGACCTCGTCTCTACGTTATATCAAAAAATTAGGCTGGGCTCGGTGGCTCAGCCTGTAATCCCAGCACTTTGGGAGGCCGAGGCGAGTGGATTGCCTGAGCCCGCAGGTTCGAGACCCATCTGGGCAACTTGGCAAGATCTCATCTCTACAATAAATCAAAAATTAGCCAGGCATGGTAACACATGCCTATAGTTCTGGTTACTTGGAAGACTGGGGCGGAAGGATCGCTGGAACCCAGCAGGTCGAGGGAGCGTGCCACTGCACTCCAGCCTGGGCAACTGAATGAGACTCCAACTCAAAAAAAAAAAATTAATTAGGCGTGGTAGCACATGCCTATAGTTCCAGCTACTTGGAAGGCTGAGTGAGACTCTGACTCAAAAAAAGAAAGATCAGTAGCATTCAGTTACTCAGAGATTCTTGTTTTATAAAGTATTTGCTTGCTTAGCTTATGTACCTCTATTTTCTCAACTATTCTATCTTTTCGCATATATGCAGTGTTTTGGGGTTTTGTTACTTTTTTTTTAGTCGGAATCTTACTCTATTGCCCAAGCTGGAGTGCAGTGGCATGCTCACAATAGTGGCTCACAGCAGCCTCCACCTCCTGGGCTCAGGCGGTCCTTCCACTTCAGTATCCCAAGTAGGTGGGACTACAGGCCTGAGCCACCATGCCCAGCTAATTTTTTTTTTTTTATCTTTTGTAGCAATGAGATCTCAAATTCCTGGGCTCAAGCAGTTCTCCCAAAGTTCTGGGATTAGAGACATGAGCCTGTTGGGCAAAAACCACGGCTTTCACCATTCCAGTTTACATTTCAGGGAGGGTCAGGGTCAGGGATGGAACAATTTGCAGCTACATGTTTGCTTCGTTCGGCCAGCCAGCCGTTGGCCAGGTGTTATTTGTTCAGGATGTGAGAGATGGGAATTTCCAAGAAAAGGGGGAAGTTACAGCTTAGAGGCTAAGGGCAGTTCTGGCTACACGCGGGGCGGAGGGCTGCATCTGGACAGCAGGCATGCAACTAAAATGGAAGATTTAGTTAATTATGTCAAACAAGTTTTTACAGGCTATTATAGGTTATACAGACAGATAGGTTTTACAGACATCTCAAGCCACCGCACCCAGCTGCATGTGGTCTTTTTTTGTTTTTTGTTTTTGAGTTGCAGTCTCACTTTGTCGCCCAGGCTGGACTGCAAGTGGCATACTCACGGCCACCCCAGCGTCGACCTGTTGGGCTCCGGCAATCCTTCTGCCTCAGCCTTTCTAGTAGCTGGAACTACAGGCACAGGCTACTACACCCAGCTATTTTTATTTATTTATTTATTTATTGTAGAGACGAGGTCTCGCCAAGTTGTCCGGGCGGGTCTCGAGCCCGCAGACTCAGGTAATCCTCTCGCCTCGGTCTCTCAAAGTGCTGAGATTACAGGCTGAGCCACCAAGCCCAGCCTGCATGTAGTCTTATAAGCCATCCCAAGCCCTCCCTGAAGTGAAGTCACGGCATAAACGAACTGATCTTCTAGAGGCTCTGGCGAGAGCCCCAAGTTCCCACGGTGCCTGGTTCACCCTCAGTCCTCCCACAGCAAGGATCCAGTAGTGGGGAGGGCTTGTCTCCGTCATCTGCTGTGATGTCATTAGTCTCATTTAACACAGGATGGAAAAACAAGCCTCCACAGGGTTAGGTTATTATCCCCAAAATTCACAGCTACCGGAAGGCCAGACTTCAAGCCCAGAAATACAAGTGAAGAGGAGCAATGGGGAGGGGTAAGGGGTTCTAGAAAGGGGAACTAAGCAGGGAGAACACAGGTCCTGACAGGACTTGAGCATCAGCAGAGCAGGGTTGGTGACCAGGTCCCCCCTCCTGTTTCCTCATCCTCCTGTCCGTTATCCCTGCCGGCTTACTTTGTCACTGCTCAGAGCAGACTCCATCTACTTCCTGCACTTGCAGAGACTTCCGGGATCAGGGCCAATGCCTCTGGGTCCTGAGAGCCAAGGCCCAGGAATCCCGAGCCGGGGGCTAAGCTCCTCGACGTGTGTCCAGGCTCTGAGAGTGGCCATGCTGTGGCAAGGCTCAGCTCTTCTTTCCTCACTCCAGACAACTCTAACCCTGTGACCTGAGCTGTGTCAAATTATGAGAGGGCACTGGGAATATAATACCCAGGCCAGAGACCGCCTCCCCTTCCCAGCATGATGCCAGGCACACAGCGGACACTTGGTAACTGGGGAGAACCGAACAGGCCTAAAGGTAAGGCCGCAAAGTAGTGAATGCTGGCTTGGAAGGGAGTAGAACACAGCAAGGTGGAAGGTCTGGTGCTAATGCTGTTCAGTTGTCTGTCTATCTCTCCAAAATCCTTTTTTTTTTTTTTTTTTTGGTGTTCTTTTTTTTAATTTTTAATTTTAAAGATGTGGAATACAATTCAGGGTTAGTTATGCAAATGTTCATTTTGCAGGTACCCTTATTGATGAGGTGTGCCGCTCCCCCACCTCCTGGCAGTTTCCCATTACTGGCAATCCCTTTCTTACAGTATTATGATAATTGTTCAGGGTCCACTTATGAGTGAGAACATGTGGTACTCAGTTCTTTGTTTCTGTGATAGATCCCTTGGTATTATAGACTCTCAGTCCATTCAAGTTGCTGTGAAGTTCATGATTTTGTCCTTCTTTATAACTGCGTGATATTCCATCGTGTATGTGTACCACATTTTTTTATCCAGTCCTCTTTCAAAGGGCGGCATGGTTGGTTCCATGTTTTTGCTGTTGTGAATATCAATGCTGCAATAAACACGCGCGTGCAGGTATCTTTTTCACAGAGTGATTTGAGTTCCTCTGGGTATATTCCCAGCAGGGGGATTGTGAGGTTGTATGGAAGGTTGATTTTTGGATCTTTTAGGAGTCACCAGACTGTTTTCCACAGAGGTGGTACTAGTTTACACTCCCACGAACAGTGTAGAACTGTTTGTTCCCTTCCCCCACCCCTGCATCCTCTCCAGCATCTGTCGTTTTTGGAGCTCTTCGTGATGGCCATCCTGACTGGAGTTAGGTGGTATCTCAGTATGGTTTTAATTTACATTTCTTTAATGACTAGTAGGCTGAGCGGTGGTTTTTTTAAAAACTCATTCATTCATCAGTAGTAGCTATCACTTGCTGTGTAACAAATGATCCCAAAGTTAATGGCTTAAAACCTCAAGACTTCCTGTGTCACAATCTCTGTGGGTCAGGGATCTGTGGCTTAGCTAGATGCCTCAGGCTGAGGGTCTTGTACAAGACTGCCATCAAAGGGTCTGGCAGGGCTGCGGTCATCTCAAGAATTGACCGGAGAAGACCTGTGTCCGGGTTCACCCACGTGGTTGTTGGCAGGATTCGGTTCCTCCATGGCTGTTAGGCCGAAGCCACCTTAGCTCCTTGCCACATAGGCCTCTCCATGGAGCAGCTCAAGGCACAGCTTCATCAGCACAAGCAAGCCAAGATGGGAGTCACTGTCTTTTGAAGCCGGAACTCAGAAGTGACCCCCCATCACTATTACCGTATTTTTTTTTTGAGTTGGAGTCTCACTCTGTTGCCCAGACTGGAGTGCAGTGGCCACTCCCGGCCACCGCAGCCTCGCCTGCTGGGCTCCGGCGATCCTTCCGCCTCAGCCTTCCGAGTAGCTGGAACTACAGGGGCGCGCTACCACGCCCGGCTGATTTTTTAATTTATTGTAGAGATGAGGGCTCGCCAAGCTGCCCAGGCGGGTCTCGAAACCGGCAGGCTCAGGCAATCCACTCACTTGAGCCTCCCAAAGGCACAAGATTACAGGCTAAGCCACCGAGCCCAGCTTTTTACCACATTCTTTTGACTAAAAGCAACTTACTAGGTCCAACCTACACTCAAGGGGAGGGGCTTACGTTAGGAGACGACTCCCAGGAGGCTGGGATCATTGTGAACCATTTCAGAATCTGCCTGCCACCGATTCCTACCCACCTCCCCAAACCTGACCCTGTGGCCAAACATGCACAAGTGCATCGAGATCCACAGGGCCTGGCCGTCCCTCAACTCATTCATTCTTCCCTGCTCCTCCCTAGGCCTCAGGTGTGGTTGGGAGACAGAAGCATCAGCATCTGGGAGCTTATTAGAGAAGCAGATTCTCCAGAGTTCCACCTCAGACCTAGGGATTCCGAAACTCTAGGGCTGGGAGCCAGCAGTGCTTCAAGAGCCCTCCTGGCGACTCAGCACGTGACAATTTCAGAACCACTATTTCAGAACCACCTTATTGCCAGGGACCGTTCCTCTGGATGCTTTTTAGCTGGCTGCTGCTGCTTCCCTGACTGGGCAAATGTGCCAAAAGCTTCCAGCAACTCCTTGTCCCTGCCGAGGTCCCCCCAGTGGCCTGGGGAGAGAAAAGCCCATTGACTCCAGGTGCAAAGATTCTTCCCAAAGGCTTCCCACACCCTCCCTCATCCAAGGTCCTCTTCCTCAGCAAATAGTGTAAGGATCTCCAGGGAGGCCCCTCTGCTGCCTGCCCCAGGGAGTGGCTGCTTGGCTCTCTCTCCAGGTCCTGGTGGCGTTCCAGGCATGCCGACTAGACATTCGGCCCACTAGGCCTCTCTTCTAGCTCAGTGCTCGTTCTTATAATAAAGAACTACAAGCCGGGCTTGGTGGCTCAGCCTGAAATCCCGCGCCTTTGGGAGGCTGAAGTGAGTGGATTGCCTGAGCCCGCGGGGTCGAGACC
>NW_007248496.1:269477-279853 GCF_000164805.1 Carlito syrichta
GTAGTCTCACTCTGTTGCCCAGACTGGAGTGCAGTGGCCACTCCCGGCCACCGCAGCCTCGCCTGCTGGGCTCCGGCGATCCTTCCACCTCAGCCTTCCAAGTAGCCAGAACTACAGGTGCGCGCTACCACGCCCGGTTAGGTTTTGATTTGTTGTAGAGATGAGGGCTTGTCAAGTTATCCGGGTGGGTCTCGAACCCATGGGCTCAAGCAAGCCACTCGCCTCGACCTCCCAAAGTGCTGGGATTACAGGCTGAGCCACTGAGCCCGGCCTCTGCCGATCTTTACAGTGTTTACAGTGGTTCTGGGGACTCCAATTCCTGTCATTTGTCGTGGGTGACACCCACCCATGGAGCTTCAGAATGGACCTCAAAGAGCAGCCAAGCCTAGAATATCAGACGTTCCATCCCAACACCTTTCTCTGAGGGACCAGGATCTCTCAGAGGCACAGAACCTCCTCCCTCCTCACCCCAGTCCAGTGAGCCAGGCTGGGCAAGCCCTCAGAGCAGGGGGACCCTTTTTGCCATCAGGAGGCGTCAGACACGCCTCGCTATGCCTCAGCTCCTGTGTCACTCGGCTCCCTCACCCTCTGTACCCCTTTACAGTTCCCCAGCCCAAGCTCTTTGTCTCCAAGCCCCCCTCCTCGCAGCCTGCCTCAACCACTGCCTAGACCCTGTCCCCTGGCAGAAGCACTCCCTCTGCCTTCCCAGCTCCCCAGACGGCCCTGCCCCACTGAGTCCTTGAGGAGTAAAATTCATCTGGTCACGGTCACCACCCAGAACCCTGCGACCTCCCATCTCAGCAGTGGCAGGCTCTCTAGACAGCTTTCCCAAGAGTGCCGTGCTGGCCCCGACTCCTTGGCCCTCCTTTCTGGCACCCATGTGTGACCAAAGGCTCTTTGTCAAGAGACACCGCAGACTGGGGTGCCAGGCGAGGTTGTTCAAGTTAGGAAGGGATGAAAGAAATTGATCCCTGCTTGGAGACAGGCACAGCGACCGCACGTGTGTTGACTCTCTGACTCCCCACCTGCCTTAAGAGAATGAGTGTCCCCATCTTTAGAGAAGAAACTGAGGCTGTCCCTAGGTAAAGAGGTCGTTTGCTCTCTCTGTCACCAGTCAAGAGCATCCCTTCTGTCTGGGGACAGAGGATGTTTGCAGTTGTCTTGCTGACTCTGGCCCCATCTGTTCCCCTCCAGGTTCCTAGGTGGCATTCACAAGACTGGCCTCCCTCCCTACTCATCACTGACTTGTATTCAAGGAGCCCCGGGCCCTTCTGACTCAGGCCCAGAACTCAGGCCGTCCATGAGTTCTGGGTGATGGCCCAGGAGTTCCAGACCACCATTTATTTATGGGCTATCTCCAGTGAAAGGGCGCTGGCGGGGGTCAAGCCTGCGTGATGCTGGGCTGTAGGAGGCCACGGCAAGCATTGGGTGCTGCTCCACGTGCGGTCTGGGGGTTCTAAGTTGACGAGGTACCCCAAGTCGATGTTTGGACCTTGGCCTTGCAGGCTCAGGAACTCGATTTGAGCCAGGGGTTCGCTCTGACCAAGTTCAAGGGAAACTGTATCAGCCAAGGCACGTGTTCTGCTGCCGGGAAGCGTCTCCACTGCAGTGGCTTAAACACATCTAAGGTTTATTCTCTCCAATTATGGACGGAGGCAGCCCGGGCCCGGCACGACCCCATCCCCACCAGCCCAGCATAGTTAGAGGAGCTCCTGCCTGCGAGTCCACTTTCCAGATCAGAACGTGGAGGGCGGCCGGCAGGTGGCCACCGCCGGGCTGAGCCAGCTCTTTTGACAGCTTCCCGGAAGTCCCGCCCAGCTGCCCTGCGCGCACCCCATTGGCCAGTCCTCGCCGAGAGGACCTCTGGGATATGTAGTCTTTTTTCTGCGCGCGTTGCCGCCATCATTAAAGTCAGGCGGCTTTGAAGGAAGGGAAGAAGGGATGTTTTCTGCTAGAGCGACAAATCCTAGAAAATCAAGTTGTTTCTTAGCAGAGGGGAATTTTTTCAGCCTTCAAGATGTGCTCTTCTTATTTTCAGGATTCTCCCTTCTCAGGATTAAGTGTCTGAACAACAGAATTCTTGGTGAATAAACCTAGAATTAGGAGGGAGAATGGAGGCCAGGTGCCGGGCTCACACCTGTCATCCCAGCACTTTGGGAGGCAGAGGCAAGAGGCTTGTTTGAGTCTAGGAGTTTCAGACCAGCCTTGGGCAACATAGCGAGAGCGCGTCTCTATGAAAAATTAGCCAGGCATGGTGGTGTTTGACTGTAGTCCTAGCTACTTGGAGGCTGAGACGGGAGGATCACTGGAGGCTGCAGTGAGCTGGGATTGCACCACTGCATTCCAGCCTGAGCCGCAGAGTGAGACTCTGACTTTGAAACAAAAAACCGATCGGGACACGGTGTGGTGCTGTGGGAACAGGAGTGGATTTCTTCCCTCGAGGGTGTCACGGTCTGGTGATGAAGGAACCACACCTGCCCATGGTAACTGGAACAGCAAAAATTCTTCCCCAGCTGAGAGGGATCACTCAAGCTGGAGGAATCAGGCAGAACTTCAGGTTGCTTTAGGGCTGCATTTTGAAGAGCAAACAGGATTTGGACCCTCTCACCTTCCCACGAGCTACTCTGTCCCTGGAATGCCCCAGACTCCCTGATGTCCCCCTGCTCTGTCCTCTGCCCTCTTCAATGCCTCCTGTCAGGCCTCCTAGTCAGAACTAGTGGACTCCCATGTGTTTATCCCACGACTGGAGGTACCTGTGTTTGGGTTCATGGGCTTCTGTCTATTTACACTGGTCTGAAACTGTGGGTTAGTATTCACTTCATTCATTTTTGCTACATAGTCACCTAGCGTCTTTGAATAAAAGGTGATATGCAGTTTTTGAGGACAGGCCGTTCCAGGCAAAGAGCTGGCAGAGCTTAGACAAGTCTGAGTACCTTTGTCTCTAACCCTCATTTTCCTCCTATTTACTTTCTTTTTTGCTTTTTCTTTTTTATTTTTAAGAAAGCGAGATTTATTGAGAGAACAGAAAAGCTCCCACAGTGGGAGGGGACCCAAGAGGGTTGCCCCATTCACTTTCATAATTACCCTGTCCATCTTTGAGATTACAGTTTTGCCGTGCATTTTTAGTAAGTTGCATCATTGCATTTTAATTTTATAAGTGAGCTACTTCCAAATAGGAAGTATTATAGGACCCAAGAATATATTTTCTTCTTTAATTCAAATTTGAAAAGTGACATTCCCTAACTTCGCCCCAGATGCCGGAGTCGGGTCTATCTGGAGACCTGGGGCCTCCTATTAGCTGACTGTTTTTACCACAGCATTACAAACCATGCCGGTATTACTGGGGTTCTTTCTCCAATACGATGCTATCATCTCTTACTATGAAGAGAAGTTCTCTGATTAATGGTGGGATGTCCAGGAGCCCGTGTTCTGGTTGACCCTTGTCTGGAATAAATCTCTCTTTCCTTAAGTGTCATAAGAGTTTGCTTAGCTGCCAAGGGCAGGTCTCAGGCAGGCTCCCAGGAAATACCTGACTTCCCTTAAGGCTGACCAAGCCCCTGTGCCCCAGCTCCTGTGCCAGGGTTGCATTTCTTTTTATTGGTAGTTATCACGCATGCCATTATTTTAGGGCCAGGAGCCTAGAAAACTCACTACAAATAATGTGGCATGGCCATCAACCCAAGATCCCACCACCCTTCCCTGCCAATATTCCACACTGACTCTGTCCAAGTAGCAAGGTGCTTTGGGGAATGAGTAAGAGATGGTCCTTATTATTGAGTTTTGAATATTCCAGAGGGACAATAGATGATCAAGCAGAATGAGAATGGGACAGAATGGGTGTGCAGGTCACATGCTATCAGAGTACAGAGGAAGAGGGGTTCATTCTGTCTGGAAAGACTTCTCAAGGAGAGTAAGAAGGAAAGTTCCTGGCGTGAGGACTGAGAAGGGCAAATCAGCTCAGAGAGACCAGCCAAGCCGAAGCTGGACATCTTGCAACCATGGCGGCCATTTTCTGAGCATTTGCTGTGAACCACACACCTGGCACACATGATCTTCAATCTTTAAAACCACTGCTTCCAAGTCAGAATCCAGCGTCAAAGACCAAGCTCTTTCTGCTCTGCCATGCTGACCAAGCCAGAATCAAGAGGCCAGGGCAAGTGCCGAGGCCATGGTAGGCGGCCATGGAAAGGCGGCCCGAGACTAGTTCCAGCCAGCAGAAGCCTAGGGACTCTAGGGCATGCCTGGTGCACGGGCACCGGGGCTCACCAAACACTGGATGGATAAGATGAGAAAAAGGGCCCAAGGGAGGGTTCCATCTATTTTTTTGGAAATAAAGAAGAGAGTGACCCACAGGAGCTGCATTTGAAAAAGAGTCCTCTGGCAGCGATCACAGGACTGGGAAAGGGATCCGTTAGGAGGCGAGTGGGCAGCGGAGAGAGGGCAAGGGTTTGGGTTAGGTCATCCTCCTGGAGTAGAGAATGACAAATCCATCGGGCAACTGGTGTGGGAGGTGAGGGCGGGAATAGCAAGGGGAGACCAGGCTTTCAAACCCATTTGACCGAATGAAGAAGCTACCAGAGCGTAGGAGAAAGGTGCTGTGTTTTTGTTTTTTACTTTTTTTTTTGAGTTGGAGTCTCACTCTGTCGCCCAGGCTGGAGTGCAGTGCCACATTCACAGTTTACCTGCTGGGCTTCCACGATCCTTCAGCCTCAGCCTTCCAAGTAGCTGAAACAACAGGCGCATACCGCCACACCCAGCTAATTTTATTTATTTAATTTATTGTAGAGATGAGGTCTCACCAAGTTGACCGGGCTGGTCTTGAACCCCGAGGCTCAGGCAATCCTCCTGCCTCGACCTCTCAAAGTGCTGGGATTACCGCCGTGAGCCACCATAGCCAGCAGGTGCTGCATTTGACCTTATTTTGTTTTATTTTATTTTATTTATTTATTTTTAGTTGGAGTCTCACTCCGTTGCCCAGGCTGAAGCGCAGTGGCACGCTCACGGCCACTCCAGCATCGACCTGATGGACTCCGGCGATCCTTCCACCTCAGTCTTCCAAGTAGCCAGAACTACAAGTGTGCCCTCCACACCCAGCTAATTTTTTTTTCTCTAATTTTTTATTTGTTGTAGAGATGAGGTCTCAGCAAGTTGCCCGGGCTGGTCTCGAACCCACGGGCTCAGGCAATCTACTCGCTCAGCCTCCCAAAGTCCTGGGATGACAGGCTGAGCCACCGAGCCCAGCCTGACCTTATTTTAACCACAACCCACAGAATGAAATGCCTTTCACATCTGACCCAATACACACACACACAGACACACACACAACAAATCAATTTCACAAAAACATCTTTAGCCTTGCTGCTAGCAAGCCACACTGAATTATTCTAAGGAATTCTGTACTCTCTCTCTCTCTCTCTCTCTCTCTATATATATATATATATATATATTTTTTTTTTTTTTTTTTTTTTTAATTTTTTTAACTCTGCCACCTCTAGATGGATTTCATAGCCAACTAGAGGATGACCCCTTGGAGTTTAGAAGGCGCTGAACTAGAGAATATGGTGGGGTAGTGGCGGTGAGGGGCGGGGGTGGAACAGGTTGGGTTTTGACAATGTGGACAGGCATCTACGGGCAAAGCCCGGCTGGCACCTTGAGTTTCCAGCTCAGAAACAGACCCAGCTACATAGCACTGGACGTGGACGTCTTCATCCTACTGTCTCTTTCTCTCCCTGTCTCTCCTCTCTCCCTCCCTCACAGACAGGAAGATTTCTGGGGGAGGTGGATGGTGCTGTCATGACCCAGCTGCTCAGCATGGGGGTGTTCAGCCAGTAAGTGGGACACCCTCCTCCCCAATCTAAACAGACACCGCAAAGGCAAGGGCTGATGGTGAATGCTGTGGACAGACCTGGGGACCTGACCTCCAAAACCCACTATGAGAGCCCCAGAGAGCCCCAGCTCCAGAAAGCCACCTTTCTGGAGCTGGGGACGCCATTGGAGGTGGGGTGGGAGGAGTAAGGTCATGTGAGCATCCCTGGGAGGGACCCCCCCACCCCCAGCTCAGCCTTAGAGGGAAAACTGCCCCGTAAAAAGAGCAAGCTGGTGGCACTCCATTTTCTTTAAACCATTCCAAGTGCAGAAATGTAATTTTCAGCATGAGCCGTCTTCTGATCTGCTGTCCTAGCTAGGGTGCCCTCATGAATCTCGGTGGATGGAAGCCCTGCTGGAAAAGCCCCCCGCCACCATCTCCAGGCAGGGGCAGGGCATGGGGTGAGGCAGGGAGGCGACTTCAGACTCAGCACTTCCTGTTTCTGATTCCCAGAGTGACCATGTATGACTACCAAGCCATGTGCAAACCCGCCAGTCACCACCACAGCGCCGCCCAGCCCCTGGTCAGCGTGAGTGTCACCCAGACTTCCCCTCCGCCGGCCGGCCGGTCCTCTGCCCTGTCCTCGAATGAGGTCGCCCCATCCCCGTCCTCACCCCGGGCCTGGCTCCGGGGCTCCACCTTGACTCTCTCCACCTGCTGAAGGCCACTCCCTCTCCCAGGCCCATGAGTCTGGCTTTGGGGCTTCAGAAGAATCACTTACTCCAGCATCTGTGACAGAGAACAGACTGGCCCCAGCCTCAATTCCTAGTGCTGCCACGTGGCCACCAGGAGGAGAGGTTGCCCAGTCTTCTGGAACGGCATGTCTATCCCTGCCCGGGGTGTTGAACTACAGAGGAGTTCCCAGATAACTCAGCCTGGCTACGCCCCCTCTGCTGGGGAAGGTGGGCGGTGGGGGCACAGACAGGGCTGGGGTGCTCTCTGGCATCTGGCAGCACAGCTGTCTGTCTGGTCTCTCGGAGGCAGTGTTAAGGGGAGCCCCCTGCCCTTGGTCCTCAGTGTAAGTGGGGTGCACTCTCTCCTCCCCAGCCAATCTTTGCCTTCCTGACGGCTTCCCGATGGCTGCTGCAGGAGCTCTTACTGTGAGTGAGGGTTTGAGGTTGGGCTGGGAGCGGAGCTGGGGGCGGATGTGGCTTATGGGGGAGTCCTTGAGCAAGAGGCTGGGTCCCGCCTGTGATCTCAGCACTTTGGGAGGCCGAGGCAGGAGGATCGCTTGCGGCTAGGAGTTGAAGACCGGCATGGCCAACATAGTGAGAACCTGTCTCTATTTTTTTTTTAATCAAAAACATTAGCCAGGTGTGGTGGCACACACCTGTAGTCCCAGCTACTCGGAAGGCTGAGGCAGGAAGATTGTCTGAGCCCAGGAGTTGGAGGCTACAGCTGGAGGGTACAGTTGGAGGCTACCGTGAGCTATTAGGCCACTGTACTCCAGCCAGGGCAACAGAGCAAGACCCCATTTCAAAAATATAAGTAAACAAATATAAATTTTGAGAAAAAAGAGGCTGCTGAGGTCTTCACGACCCTACATTTGCTGCCAGAGTCCAGGGAAGGAGGGCACAGTCCCTGAGCATGCATGAATGACTCCTCCTCCCTACATTCTGTTTCTGGGAGGGACCGCTCTGCTCACCCCAGAGCCCTCAAGCAGGGCAGAGGGTGACCTGGAGCAGAGGGTGACATGGAGCAGAGGGGGAACTGCGGTCCCTCAGGGAACCAGGTGAGGAGGGCTCCTGGGTCCCTGAGATATCTCTGTCCCACAGCTTCCTGCTGGAGTGGAGTGTCTGGGGCTCCTGGCATGACAGAGGGGCCGAGGGTGAGTACCCGGGGTTGCAGGGCCAGGGGCTGGCGTGGTGGCACTTGGTCTGCTCATGCGAAGTGTTTCGTCTGGGGGGGGACAGGGGTGGGGAACCCTGACGCCGCTCACTGCTCATATCTCATCACTCCCTGTCACTCCTGGCTCTGTGTGACACCACCTCACCTCGGGACGGCTCCATGCATCATCACCACCCCGTGCCATCTGTCCTCGTGTGACACCATGCCCCTCCCGTGCCATGTCCACCCTGTGTTGGCCTTGCGTCCGGGCCAGCCAAAGCCGTCTTCCATCACGGTAAGTAGCACCAGCTGAGGCCACCCTGGCCAGCTCGGAGGGCTGGGGACGCAGCCGGAGCTGCAGAGGGCCAGCCCTCAACTCTCCACCCCAGGAATGGCCCCCAGAGGGGCTTGAGTTCGCTTCACGCGGGGCCATCTCTGACTCGGGGGACCCTACGCTCCTCTCACAGTTGAAATGAGCGCTCCTGGGGGTGGCGGACTGGGGAGTCCAGCCCAGATCTCATCCCACACAAGGACAGTGTAGCCATCTCCCCGGGTGAGCGCCTGTGAGCTCCCAGGAGGAAAGGCTGATGAGTCCAACAGCCACGACCAAGTGCAAGGTCACCCCTTGGGAGAGAACACAGTGACGCCCCCAGCCCAGATGTCCACCGGCCCTCAACAGGCCTCCAGGTTCAAGGTGAGGTCACCAGGAAGCCCTCAGGCAGACTCCCATCCAGGGACCTCGTGTCTGAGCACAGAGTCCCCCAGAGGCAGCGACACATGAGAAGGTCCTGAGCCAAGGAGAGGTTCCCCCGCTGCAGTGACCCCGACCACGCGCCCCGGACAGTGACAAGGCTTAGACTTGAAGTCCATTCTCACGTCCACCACCTGGTTCCCCACTTTGGAGGGCTTTGCTCAGTTCCATGTGTTTATTTTTTGGTGTTTTTTGAGTCAGAGTCTCACACTGTCGCCCAGACTGGAGTGAAGTGGCCGCTCCCGGCCACCGCAGCCTCGACCTGCTGGGCTCCAGCGATCCTTCCACTTCGGCCTTCCAAGTAGCTGGAACTGCAGGCGCGCGCTACCACCACGGTTAATTTTTTTGATTTATTATAGAGATGAGGTCTCGCCAAGTTGCCCAGGTGGGTCTCAAACCCGTGGGCTCAGGCAATCCACTCACCTCAGCCTCCCAAAGCACGGGATTACAGGCTGAGCTCCATGTTAATACAGCGTTTTCCGTGGGGCTCTGGAACCTCCCCACCTCCCAGGCTGCTCTCAGGGCAGCCGTCCCCGTCCCCAGCCCAGGGCATGCTCTTCCCTCCCCGGGCAGGATGGAAAGCCGTTCTCTCGGAGTCTGGCTTTCTTTCAAAACAGCCGCCGCCACCACCCAGCACATCCAGGAGATGCTTCCCACTTTGAGCGCCCGTTCCTGGGGTGCTGTCCCCTCTGGGGTTTGTTCTTCACCTTCCCCCTCCCCGACCCGCCTGCTGCCCTGGGCTGGGGTCGTGCCGGGTCCCCAGTGCACAGGCCAGTTCCCTGCTGTGTTCCCAGACTCCTGCAGTCCATACAGGACTTCTCTAGGGGCAGGGCACCCTCACTGATGTCTGCGACTGGAACTAGGAACTACGCGTCCCCGCCCACCTAGAAGCAGATCCCTTCCCGTCTCAGGAAACACAGGGCTCCACCCCAGGAAAACGCACAGCACCCTCTCTGTCTCTGTCAGCTCTCCATCTGCTCATTTAGGATTTCTCCAGGGCAGCAGTCCCCTCCCTCCCGGCAGGCCTGGCCCTGTCTGGCCAGGCACCAGTGTCCACAGGGAAAGAGCACTGGACTTGGAGTCCAAAGCTGGAGTGCGGGCACTGCAGCCCCTTCCCATGACACGGCCTTGGGGACCTGTGCAGGCCTGTCCCCTGAGACACACTTGCCACACAGGCCCAGGTGGCTGAGGAGATGGGCCCAGCCCTGTCCCAGGCCCCACTGGAGACGAGGCCAGAGTAGGGGACCCTGGAAGGACCCAGCATCTCTTCTTGGTTTCAAGGTCTAGTAGGACGCCTCTAGGTCAGGGGGTCAACAAGACCTATACCTGTGAAGGTGACATCATGCCTGTGCTTCCATTTTAAAATGTCTGGGTCGATAACTGGGGGCCGCACTGCCTGCCCTACCTCTGTCTGTCCCAGGCAGGCTATGGGGACAGAAGAGGCATGGAGGGTGCTCTGGAGAGAGAGGTGAGCTGGACCCCAACCCCAGCCCAGGTGCTGGCCCTGCTCTGCCTCTCACTCACCGCGGGGTGCTCCTGGCAGGAGTGGACGTGGGTTCCCCCAGAGCAGGGCCTTGGGGATTGACACCGCTTTTTGCCGAGTCTCCCATCCTTGTCCTAGTGGGCTAAGGTGAATCCCACGACACCCACCCATCTACATCTCTGATTGTAGAGTGTTTGTTTGTCTAGCTGTCCCATCCCAGGTACTCAGGTGCTACCTCGATTTCCGGGCTGGGGCCTGGGTGGGAAGTGGCCAGGACAGGACATGCCCAAGAGCTGCATTTGGTCTGCTCACAGTGAAGGGAGGGGTGGTGGGACTAAGAGAGGCCCAGGCCGGGCACGGTGGCTCAAGCCTGTAGTCCCAGCACTTTGGGAGGCCGAGGCGAGGGGATTGCCTGAGCCCACGGGTTCAAGAACAGCCTGGGCAACTTG
>NW_007248496.1:280300-282090 GCF_000164805.1 Carlito syrichta
CGCTGGGGTGGCCACGAGCATGCCACTGCACTCCAGCCTGGGTGACGAAGTGAGGCTCCAACTCAAAAAAAAAAAGAGGGGGCCAGAGTCCCTCTAAGACATCCCTCGGCACCCCTGCTGCCTCTGCGCCCTCTCAGGCCCCACCTGGGGATACCAGTGCTGGGAGGAGCTTGGAAATGGCGCCCTTCCACTCCAGCTCACCATAAGGATTCAGACTCTGAAAAGAGATGGTCACGGCCACACACCACCGAGCCCCGGGGCCCTCACCCACCCCCTCCTTACGTGTCCTGAGAACCATCCAACAAAGGGGCCGTGTGCAAACGGACTAGGGGGTGCAAGCCCCACCCGTGCAGTGTTGAGGCTGAGATCACCCCGGGGCCCACTCCAGAGGCCCCTTCCCAGGGGTGACAGCCTTTCTCTGCCCACAGCCCACAAGCACAGAAAGCACGACCAGCTGCAGCCCTGTGACACGGAATACCCCGTGTTTGTGTACCAGCCGGCCATCCAGGAGGCCAACGGGATCATCGAGTGCAGGGCCTGCCAAAAGTAAGGCCCCAGGGCAGCCGTGCCCGTCCCCAGCCAAGGGGCACACTCTCCCCTCCCCTGGTGAGAGGGACGTCCAGGCAGGGCCTGGTGGCCCCGGGGGAGCCAGCAGAACAGCGGGGAAGAGAGGGGGGGTGCATCCAAGTGAAAGGTCAGGCTCCCAGGCTCTCCCCCTCCCCACGTCCTTTAGTGACACAGGCTGGGGACAGTGGCCGGTCTGGTGAGCCGCATCCGGGGATGGGAGAGGTGGTTCCCAGGCTCACAGCCATGATTCCTCAGCATCCCTGGGCGGGCAACTCCTCAGCCTGGCCCCCTCGCGCCTGTCAGGGGCGTGCCACCCACAGAGGCCACATCCAGGCCCTCCAGGCCCAACTCCTGGGCCCTCCCTCGGAATCCCTGCTGTGCAGAGAAGCCTGAAGGTGTGCGGTATTCTCCGAGGTGGGGGCTGGGGAGCCCTAGACCCGCCTCACTCCAGCTGGGGTCTCCACCCTGGCCCGTGGCCTTGTGGCGGGGTCAAGCTCTCTCTCTTGTGCAGAAGCTGTTGGATCCAGCAGCTCTGCCCAGCCCTGGCCCAGGGAGGCAGGGAGTCCTGGCTGAAGGTTCTCTCCTGCTGGCCTCCTGCCCCCAAATCTCGGGAGGACCCCCTCACCCCAGGGATTTCTGTCCTGGGGCCAGGAGGAGTGGCTTCCTCCAGGGTGTGCCCTGAGCCAGGCTTGCCGCTCACAGGAGACTTCTCAGGTGGACCCTTAGACACCCTCGACTCCCACCCCAAACCGCCAGCCAATTATTTTAAAGCCCAACGCCTTAGACCTTGGCATCAGACAGATTCAGATTTCCACCTCTTCCTAGCGTGTGACGTCGGGTAAGGTTTCAACCTCACCGAAGTCGTTTGCTTGAGATGAATTGCCACTTGGGCATGTCTCTCGGGCCTGTTGTGAGGATAAAGTCAAAGGCACGGGCTAAAGCACGGGCTTTCGAGTAGACAGGCTGGAGTTTAAAAGCTGGCTCTGCTGCCTCCCTGCTGTGTGACGTTGGGTGAGTCACTTAACCGCTTCCAGCCCCGGTTTTCCCATCTGCAAAATGGGGACAAGACCAACCTCACCTAGTACTGTGAAGGCTACACACACACACACACACACACACACACACACACACACACACACACACACACACACACACACACACACACACACACACACACACACACACACACACACACACACACACACACACACACACAGTCATCA
>NW_007248496.1:282110-282719 GCF_000164805.1 Carlito syrichta
CCGAGCCCTGCGCCCCGCCTCCCCCTTCGCCGGTTCCCGCGCCGTGTGCAGGAGCGCGGCGCCACCTGGCGGCCACGTCTGAGCACTGCCTCCTCCCCCGGCGGGCCTCCCCACGCGCCCCCGCCGCTCGCTCACCCAGAGCCGGCAGAGCCTCGCCCGCCGTTTGCAGGGAACGGTCCCGGTGTGTGCCCGGCGTCCCGGCCCGCGTGGCCTTTCACGCTGGGCCACGGCCTCGCGTGGGCCTCCTTGCCCCCTCCGATCCGGAGGCACGCCGCCGCAAGGGCTGGTGGGACAGAAGCCGAAAGGGACAGGGCCACCCGCCGGGGCCTGGCCCCGGTCGCGCCACCTGGCGGTTCTGCCCTTTCCCTCGGCCTCCTCTCCGCCCCACGCGGCACGTCTGCGGGCGTTCCCTCCCTGGAAGCCCGCCTCTGGCAGCCGCCGGGTCTGCAGGGAGAAGCCCACGGGTCCCCCCTCCCCTCTTTGCTGCAGGGCGTTTGTGCTGCAGGAGATTCCCAAGAGTAACCTCCTCCTCCTGGTGACGGACCCCACCTGCGACTGCGGCATCTTCCCACCTGTCCTGCAGGAGGCGACCGAAGTCAAATATATCCT
>NW_007248496.1:282782-311001 GCF_000164805.1 Carlito syrichta
AGTCTCCTTCCCCCACCACCCCTCCCCGTCCCACAGAGTCCCGTCCCTCCCCTCCCCTGCTGCCTCTTGACCCCAAGCTGCTTTGGAGGCAACTGGTCTACCAAGGGGCTGGTTCTTCCAGACTTGAGTCTCCAGGGTCTGTTGACCTTAACCGTGGGCTCTGCACATAACGCCTCCGTCAAGTGCGAGAGGATGCGCTCCCAGAAGCTGCGCCGGAGACCAGATTCCTGCCACGCCTTCCATCCCGAGGTGCGGGCTGAGGGGGAGGAGGACGCGTGGGCTTGGGCTTGGGCTTCAAACCCTCTGTGCCTGTGCCCTTGCAGGCATGAGCGCATCTGGACAGCTGCACACGTGGGGCTCAGGGGAGACGTTCACACATGCACTTATGCGTTTGTGACCTGTGATGTTGTGATATGATAAGAAATACATATTTGGTCTTTGTCTCTGGTTCCTGGCACCGAGCTCCAAAACCCTTGGAATTTTCTGAGTGATGGAGAGTGTCTTTTGTTCTGTTTGGTCTTGGTCCCCGGTTCTGACCCAAGTGTGTCTAAGAGTATCTTTTGTAGGCGAATGATTGGCTGGTTGACTGAAGCCCTAGGTAGCTTCAGGATGGGGCTGACCACCAGAAAGACCAAGGCAGGATTAGAAAGTTGGGATTTGGGGGCCAATTCTCTGACTTTTGGGGACGTGAAGGGGGCTGGAGATTGAGTTGATCACCATGGCCAGTGGTTTCATCAATCGTGTCTACATGATGTAACCTCCATAAAAACCCTGGACAATGGGGTTCAGACAGCTTTCGGGTTGGTGACCACATCCACATCCAGGAAGGTGGCACCTGGAGAGGGCGTGGGAGCTCCATTGTCCATTGTAATAAACCGGTACCCAAAATGCCTTCCTCAGTTCCACAAGCCACTCTAATAAATTCTCCAACCAGAGGAGAGCCCCTCACCTAGAGCCAGTCTGTCAGAAGAGGAGTTAGGGCCAGGCACGGTGGCTCACGCCTGTAATCCCAGCACTTTGGGAGGCCAAGGCAAAAGGATTGCCTGAGCCCAGGGCTTCAAAACCAGCCTGGACAACATGGCAAGACCTCTAAAAATAGTAATAAATGTAAAAAAAAGAAAAGGAGGCCTGGGTTTGGCATCTAAAGTGGGGGGTGGTCTTGTGGGACTGGGCCCCTAAACCTATGGCATCTGATGTTAACCCTAGGTAGACAGTGGCAGAATTGAATTGAATTGTGGGACCCCTAGTTGGTGTCCAGAAAGTTGGAGAATTGGCTGAGGTGAAGAAACCCTCCCCCACAACACACACACACACACACACACACACACACACAGTTTGTGGTCAGAAATGTTGCGGTACAAATATATCATTAACCAGCCGGATGTGGTGGCACGCGCCTGTAGTTCCAGCAACTTGGAAGGCTGAGGCAGAAGGTTCACCTGAGCCCAGTAAGTCGAGGCTGCGGTGGCCGTGAGTGTGCCGCTGCACTCCAGCCTGGGCGACAGAGTGAGATTCCGACTCAAAAAAAAAAAAAGGAAAAGGGCTCCCAGATACATCACTAAAATATTAAGTCAACCAAGATCTGAGGGTGCGTCTGCACAGCACCTTTCCTAGGGTTTGTCCCCAAGTGAGTTAAAATAGTTTTCCCATCTCGACCTCATTCCTGCTGGCTTTGGAAGATCTGAGCAGACAGGAGGAGGCCACGATGTGGATTATCATCGCGACTGAGACCCAAGCATCAGGCCTGAGCCCGGTGCTTTATACACAGTACGGTCTTTGCTAGGCATGGCTCCCCCAAATAGTCCATTTCAGAGAGGCTCCCGGGAGGAGGACTCTCCCAGAGTCATCCTGAGAGGACAACCCCATGGCCACTCCATGCCTAGGGGGCGAGTGGAGGCGCCTAGGGTCCACCTTTCAGGCCAAGTAGCCAGCCTCCACTGTCCCCTGAAAGGGAGGGGCCTCAGAGGCTGCGAAACTCCCTCTTTTCCCACGTTTTGTTCCCCACTGGCTCATGGCAGAGACCCCTCTCCCTGTCCTGGCCCCTTGTCTGTGAGTGCCGCCCTCTAACCTCTGATCTGGGTTTGCAGGAAAATGCCCAGGACTGTGGTGGCGCGTCGGACACCTCGGCCTCCCTGCCCCTGCTCCTGCTGCCTCTGTGTGCCTGGGGATTACCAGCCCAGCTCCTGCGGTGACGTCCCCCATCTGGCCTCTGTTTTGGCAACAGAGACGCTCGAAACAGTCAGCCCTGATGGTCAGGGTGTCACCCAGGCCCAGCTCCTCTCAGTCCTGAGCCAATGGTCCCGGCCTGGACGGAACAAGAATCCAACCTTCCAGAGCCACTTCCCAAAGACGCTCCAGGGTGCCTGAGACCCTCCGCCCAGGTCCCGGTGGGCATCCTTCTGTCCTTCCTGCCTCCTCTTTGGGAAACCAGCATGAGCTCAGCTTGGACCAAGACAAAAGCATGGAATCTGCCTGTGCTCTAGACATCCAGACCCAGCCACAAAAGGGTCGGCTATTTTGAATGAAGGAGAGTGGTCTCTATGAGAACCCGCGGACTTCTGGGTGCCAAGAAAGGAATAGGATGAAGTCAGCGGCAGAGACGAGGCTATACAGAATGGGGCCCCCCTGAAAGCTGGATTCCCCAAGTGAGAGTCACAGTAAGGGCAGCTCGCTTTCCTAACCACTGCTCAGACAACGTGTGTCTGTCTGTGTGTGTGTGTGTGTGTGTGTGTGTGTGTGTGTGTGTGTGTGTGAGAGAGAGAGAGAGAGAGAGAGAGAGAGACAGACAGACAGACAGAGAGAGAGAGAATGGAAAAGACTTAGAATAGAAACAGGTATTAAATCCTTTTAGGAAGCGTCAACATAGCTCCCTGTGATGCCCTCAAACGGCTGCTGTTAAAGAACTTCTAAAAACTTATTTTAAAATCCCCAACTTAAAGGAAATTTTGCATCAAATAAAAAGCCAGCAGCCAGATGTGCTGCTGCATTTGGAAAATGATGTGCATTCAAGAGACATGACAAAAATGGTTGCAGCCAAGGGGAGAGGTCCCAGTGAAAAAGAGAGGTCCTTGTGACGTTTTCTGGCCACTGAGTTACAAAGAAAACTACATGACTCTGTCCCTGGGTTGAAATCCTTGGAGTTAGAACTTTGGGAAACATTCCAGTTTGCAAAGCAGAGTCAGCTGGGGAGGGGACTCTATGCAGGAACTTACCCCTGGCACACATGCGTGCGCGTGCGCACACACACACACACACACCCCTCCCAAGGGACAGCAGTCTCCACTGTGGGAGCAACATTAAGGGCAGAGCCATGTAGAAATCCTGTAGTAGTCTCCGGTCTCCCAGCTAACCAACTCCAGCACAGGCGGGGCGTCGAGGATCCTTCTTCCCACTCCTCCGCCACCCTCCACACCCCAAAGTCCAAGCTCTTCAAGTCTCCCACCAGCCATCAGCCTTAACTTCCCTCTAGAGTTGGCCAACTCCATAAAAACATGCTCCTTGTCATATTTGCCAAGTGCCTTACATTAGAGATTATACAACATCACTTCTACCGTCATTTACATCTCACAACAATCCTGTGAGCAGGTATTCGTGCCCCCTTGACAGCAGAAAATATTGAGGCTCGGAGAAGCCAGCTGAAGTGGCAGAAAATGCCAATCATAGCTAAGGCTTACGTGTACCAAGTAAATAACATGCGCCAACTCATTAAAGTCTCACAACAACCCTAAGGTTGTTACTATGACTAGTTCCATGTTACAGACCAGGAAACTGAAGCAGAGATGAAAATTGGCTCTAAATTATTGGCAGAGTAGTGTGAGATGGGACGTGATATATTCGTACAACATGCCTGAAACTTCCTGGCATACAGTAAGCACTAAATACATGTTAGCTGCTATTATTACATTACCTTGTTTCATGGATGTGGGGACAAAGAAATTACCATTTAGATGCCAGGAATAATAGGCAAAAGTCAACAGGTGTCCAGCAAGCTCAAGCAGACTAAGAAAGCAGCAGAGTGCCCTCTCTCCAGCCCCCTTGGCTGCCGTCGCTGTGTCCCCACGACGTGTCACGAAGTCCCACTTGTGACAGGCACAGAAGAATGAACACTTCCCAACTCCGGCCAAAGCCCATGGCCACCCACCCGCTGTTCTCGGGCATGAACACATGTTCCGATCTCCGATAGCATTTGATCTCAGTGACTCAAGGCACTGACTGATAGTCTCTCCAGGACAATAGTCCAGTGTTGTCTTTTTGGAGTCAGGGTCTCACTGTCACCCAGGCTGGAGTGAGTGCAGTGGCATGATCACAGCTCACTGCATCCTTAAACTCCCTGGCTGAGGTGGACTCAAGACCCTTCCACCTCAGCCTCCTGAGCAGCCAGGACTACAAGATCATGCCACCACTAATTTTTTGATTTTTTTTGTAGAGACGAGGTCTCACTATGTTGCCCAGGCTGGTCTCAAACTCCTGAGCTCAAGCAATCCTCCCAGCTCTGCCTCCCAAAGTGCTGTGCTTTACAGGCATGAACCACCGCGCTGGTCGTGTTGTCTTTTGGAAGGCCTGTCTTCTCCACTCAGCCAGGAAGAGCATGTTCAGGTAAATTTACCAACTCTTAATAAGCCAAGCTTAGAAAGTGCTGGGACAGCTCCTGATCTCGTCCACTCCACTGGGGACCCTCAACTCTGCACAGTCAACGGTGAACTGTAAGTTTTGGAAACCCTTTACTGACCAATGGAAGGAGAAACCACTTCTGATAAACTACCCCTGCTCTTCTCAACTTTGGAGAATACTCTTCTAAGTTTTGCCTTTGAAGGTCACAACTATTTTTTTTTTTTTTGAGTTGTCACTCCGTCGCCCAGGCTGGAGTGTAGTGGCATGCTCACAGTCACCAGCGTTAACCTGCTGGGCTCAGGCAATCCCTCCGCCTCAGCCTTCCAAGTAGCCGGAACTATAGGAGCGCACTATCATGCCCAGCTAGTTTTTTGATTTACTGTAGAGATGAGGTCTTGCCAAGTTGCCCAGGTTGTTCTCAAATCCGTGGACTCAGGCAATCCCCTCACCTTGGCCTCCCAAAGGACTGAGATTACAGGCTTGAGCTACCATTCCTGGCTCTCCTTTCTTTTAACAGAATCACTCAAGGACAGCAGGTGGCAGTCTGGTTCACGCAAAAGAGCCATCACCTTGATTTCCGAAGAGCCAGATTGGAACCTAAGTCAGAATTTTAAATGAAACCTCTTTTCTTATCAATGTTGGACGCTTTTGGAGGACCAAGAGCTTAAGGATGCTGTCGGATCCTCCTTCCCCAGTACTAGGGACACATGAACTACTAAATCCACCTAGACACTGTGTGGATTTTAATAGCAGTGCTTTCAGGTAAACATGCTTCCACAACCACTTAACTTCATGATACTAGCTCGTTTCAGTTCAGGAGGGCAAGGGAGTGGGCATATCTTATGGTCAGAAAGTAAATACGGGGCTGGGGAAACTCGAAGTCCACAAAAGGAAGGAGCTAAGCAAGTATGGCCGAAATGCTAGCCAATCCCTATGGGAAGTCTGAGAAAAAACTGATCAGCCAAGAGTCACAGCATCTCGGTGAGGAATACAGATGTAACAGTGGCCCCGTTTCAATGGAACACTGAGGCGAGAGGCGAAAACGGCTTCTTGCCTGTGTTCCACGGCAAATGGCAGAACTGGGATCTGAAGTTGCCCCTTTTCACTTCCGGGCTAGCGTAGGCAGGGATGTTAGGATGGCCGTGTCTGGGCTGCATGAACACTATTTCTTGCTATGCGCTCCCCCACCCCCACCCCCCCATGCCATCCAACGCCTACACAAGTGAGCCAGACTGGCCTTGTTTTAGCCGAGTCAAACAGTTGAAGCAGAAAAGATTTGTACATTAGACAGGACATGGGGAGAGGTGAGCAACTAGGTCATACTCTCTGAGGGAAGATTGGAATGGAACATGCCGCAACTGAAGCAGAACATTCAAGGAAAGGATGCCGATTCTGGGGGTAATTTTAAAGTAACACGCTCAGAAGTTTCTCCAGTGCACCCTGAGCCCTAGCATTCAGTAACCCCAAATTCAAATGTGTCCTTATCTATTTCCTCTACAGTTTAATAGGACGTCACCCAAGTAACTAGAACTATACAGACAGCTTTAAGCAAGAGCCTATGAAAAAACAAAGTAGGTTATTCAGAGGCCTTGGCTTGTTTTTTGGCAAAAGATGTGGCCCAGTGTTCTATACCCGGATAATGTATAGGAAACCCTACAGTCGTATCTGTATTTGTAAATGAGAAATCAGAATGGAAAGATGATCCCAATACTGGAAACTTTCCTGTAAAAATTAAATGTACCTAAGGGCAAAAAGGTCAGAATTTCCTCTTCTAATAAAGAAGGGACCAGGTTAACAAACCCCCAAAATTTCAAGTCAACAGACATGAGACTTGTCTAACCAGAATAATAAATTCAAGTACAGGGAGAGCAATTTTCTCCCCAAATTGTCTTTTCATTCTTTTCTCCAATGAAGGATGCTGGCACTAGAGTCAGACTTAAATTATCTAAGCTTGCTTCCTCATCTATAAAATGAAATGAAACTACTACTAGCATGCAGGCTTACTATTATGGTCATGAGATCAATAACTCCTAAATGCATCCTTTGACATGAAGTGTTCATTACATCAGGCATCATTTTAATAAACATTAATGGTCAATTCAGAACGCCCCTTCCATTCCTGGTCCCAGTTACCATGCAAGCATTAGAGTTAGGAAAAGTGAGCAGGGTGGGTGTACAAACTTTGATCTGTGCAAGCAGAATGGGACGTTTCTGAAAGTCTCTTCGATGTCAGTGTCTAAATTAGGGCTTCAAAGAAGTGCCAAAAGCTAAAGGGGGGTGGGGGGAGCAGAAAAGACAATTAAAAAAATACAGCAAAGGTTCATAATTCCATTTGGTTGCTTTTATTAGAAGAAATTGAGAATACAGCAAGTAGGGAAATCCCACATGAATGGAACTATCACAACAAATGCCTTTCATGAACCTCAACCTTCTATGATCCCCAAAAATGTGCTTTGTGGCTTTAGCAATTTATAAAGGGGAAGGGGGAAAATACTGAAAAGGCCACTATTTAATGGTGAAAGAATGAAGCTGTAGAGGTCCTAACCAGCCTAGGGCCAAAAAAGAAAATTAAAAATTTGCACAGAGCAAGCAAGCCTCTGACTGCTGAGAGTAAGGCATTCAGGCACCAACCTGGTGAGAGTTCTCAGCGAGCACTGCGAGATCAAGTGCACATCGAGGCTGTTGGTAGTGAGCTGCACGTAGACACACACGGAAATGGGCACACGTATGCCCACACACACACACACCCGAGAGGGAGATGTTGACTGGATTACACATTGGTGAAGTTAATTTCACTTGTCCTAAGGGTTTGTGCTATGTTGAACCAGAGTCTTCCAGCTGTGGGCGTGGGTGACTGGGCCAGAGCCTGCTATCCCCGCTGGTGGTGTTACCGGGCTGCACCCTGTACCCTGTACCCCAAAGTGCATGACCAAAGAGCAAGGCTGGCTTCTGATACGTGCTGTTGCTCCCATGAAACTAAGTGCGCGTCCACCCAGAGGGCCACCGTCCTGCTGGACTATATATTCTCAAAGGGATTAATACTATTCTTCAGAATTCTGTCAGGCACTGCACCAGTTCACCCACTGTCTTTTGCTCGGTCTACCTAGCACCCAGGGCAGTGACCTTATCCAGAACCAAAATACTCTTAAGTTCTTCCCAACTTCTACACTGGAGTCTTTCTTCATGGATCCCAGCTTTTACTGGAGATTGGAAGGGGAAGAAGGGAGAAAAAGATCTGAGAAGACTCTGCTGAATAAATAAAGAGACCCATATCCCCAATACCCACTGAGGATACCAGCCCCTATGCTTAGGGCCTCAAGGTTTAGTTCTAATACAGTCCCCAGGATGTAATGGAGCCACCCCAAGTCTTTGATGACAGCAACCTAAGACTCGGGTGCTATTTTTGGTGGTTCACCAGGAGGCCAGATCAGAATTCTGTGAACCAGATACTTCCCCCACCACTCTCTCCCTGACCCCACAAGATAACCCTGCAACATAAGCAATTGTTTAGCACTTCTAGCAGCAATTCAAAGCCAGGGCTCTAAGGATTTTGGCAGACCCCCTGGCAATGACATACCATTTCCTTTAAGCTTTGCACCATGCTGGCAGCTCCACAGTGGGTACTAGACCTGGCTTTACAAGAGTTCTGCTGGCTTTCTTGTTCAATGAGTGCTGCAGTGTCTGTCACACCTAGGCTTACCAAGACTGCGTGCCAGAGGTGAAACTCATCTTTTCTAATCCAACGGAAGGGTCTCCCGGCCTATGTACTGAGCTCAAAAGAAACCTGGACAAGACAGAATCTCATTTCTGGCCACCTCCATGCCAACTATGATGTCAGGGAAAGGTCCATGTGTATTCCCAGGAAGAGGAAGGGTAGTTAGGGCAGTGGTTTTCAACAGAAGGAAGTATGCAGGGTGTTACAGAGCTCCACAGTGAGGAGGAGGAAAACTCACACCGCTCTTACAAGAGTTACCACAAAATTGAGCAGAATGCCAGGAAGTGATCAGATAAGCCCATGCTAACATTTCCTGAGCCCTTCCACCATCCCCACCACCTTTACCAGCATAATGGCAGAAGCAGGTGGCTCTCCTCCACAGAAAGAGTAAGGGTCACTACCAACCTCAAGTCAGCCTCAGATGACACCTTAACTAGAGCCTTTATCTAACACACACTGCCAGCTATGTGTGTGCTGCTTCCCCGGAGAAAACACATACTACTTCCCTCGACCTCGGGACTCCCACAGGCTCCCAGGCTTGACAACGGTCAGTGACCACTGCGCTGGGGCTGTGCTCTGCCCCACCAGAGTCCAAGGTGTGTTGGCCTTTAAAGGCACCTTGGTGAACCAAGACACTGTACACTCCGGGGCTATCACCTGATCCTCCTTCAGTCACTTTGTGCAAAATTGAAACAGTGTGTGGTACTTGCATGTTTCATTCTATACAAAATTCTCCCTCCCTCCCCTACCCTATGTTTTAAACATTTATAGAAATTCTTATTGAAACGGTAAGTTAGAAATCTTATTTACACTACTGTCTGTGTTCTCCCAAAAGAGCATCTAAAATCACACTCCCACCCCTTAATTGGATATAAATGTCCACCTACATTGGTTTGTATTATCATCCTAAGGAGAGAGAGAGGGAGAAGAAAGAACCACCAGCTCCACTGTTTCCCCATCTTTGACAAATAAATATGATACGGAGCAGAAGCCAGCTTGTCAAGGGTCTTGCAGAGCCCTTAATCGGTAGATCCCAAGAACAAGCCAGGGTTTGGGCTATTTCTCCTTTTCTCCAAATTGATGCACTTCGTCCTTTGAGGTATGATTTATTTTTTTCTCTTCTCAGTCACGTACCACATGGAGCCCCTGGGCTGTCACAAAGCCCATGAGGCTGTCAAAGTTTTGGGGCTCCTCTGGTACTGGCATCAATGGCCAGCGGGGAGGCCCGCAGGTGTTGCAGGCCCTGGGTCAAGGTCACAGTCCCTGGCTATGGGTAGGTATCACAGTGCATCCTCTTCACTGCAGCCCCCGCCAATCATGAAACGGAATTCCTGGAGGTTTGAGACACCATGGAAGTGAACGAAAGCTCCAGCAACCACGAAGATATGAAACAGCTGATGAGAGTGAAACTGGAGGGAAAAATAAAAGAGAACTCCATTATTAAGACGCTAAAGATTCTCAGGATCATTTAGTTCTGGTTTCTGCTAAGCACAAGGTAGGGAATGGATGTGACAGAGCTCAAATTCAAGGTGCCCACAAATCCTGGACCATCCGTTAGGCATATCACATTCTGCTGAGTTGAAAGCCAGCTCTCCCCAAAGAAATAAAGGTGCTGCTCCTAAGTTCTGGCCCTGAAAGGGTGCCCACATAACATTGGAACCAGTGACAAGTGATGTACAGACTCTTGCCAACTGGTCACAAAGGTCCTGAGAATCCCCTGACTAGCTGTGGACTAGGATTAGACACACAGGCATTTCCCTACTCACTGCTGAAGGACATTTTGTCATGGACAAGAGTAATAGAACCATGGTCATTTAAATGTTGTTCTGTTAGAAAAACTAAAGACATTTCAAGGATTGGGCAGAAGGTCACAACCTAAGGCCCTTGGAATTTCCTCCAGCTCTATGAGTCTGGAATTGCATTAACAACACAGTACACCAAAAACCTAGCCCAAGAGAGCCTTTTACTTCCATCTCAAGTCAGAAGCTGGTCTACAAGCACATGATATTATTTCTAATTTTACTTTTACTGTTAAATGCTACTTCACATCCAAAGAAACATAATCAATTGCTCAGCACACTAAATATCACTTCAAAAATCAAATTTTCTCACTATACTCTCAAAATGAAGAAGTATAGTGGCAAAGCAGTATTTATCAAGGGAAAGACACCGACTTTAGAAGTGTAAACTAGGTTGGCCAGGTTTCGTGGCTCAGCCTATAATCCCAGCACTTTGGGAGGCCGAGACAAGTAGATTGCCTGAGCCTGTGGGGTTCGAGACCAGCCCGGGCAACTTGGCAAGACATCATCTCTACAATAAATAAAAAATTAGCCAGGCATGGTAGCACATGCCTGTAGTTCTGGTTACTTGGAAGGCTGAGGCAGAAGGATCACCAGAGCCCAGCATGTTGATGCAGGGGTGGCCGTGAGTGGCCACTGTATTCTAGCCTGGGCGACAGGGTGAGACTCCAACTCAAAAAAAGAAGTGTAAACTAGAAGAAATCAAAAGTCACATCCCAGGAGATGTTTCCTAGGAAACCAAAGAGGATTCATTTTCCCCGAAAAAGGGGGGGGATTAGTAAAAATCATACAGATGTCAAAGATTATGATGAAGTTATTATGTCTCAGAAAGAAAGATGAATTAGCTAATTTGAAGCTGGAAGGACGGCTTGAGTTCAATATTATCATCATTTTACAGATAGCTAAACTAAACTTTGAGAAATTAGATGATTGGTTTAGTCTGTAATAATCAGCAACAGGCTAAAAACAGAATTTCAGAGGTCAGATTTCACATTAAGCAACATTCCAATTCTGTATTGTTGAAAACGTTTCAGGCCCTCTTCAGTTACATCTTCCAGCCGTGTGAGTCCCCTATATTTTCTTTTTCCCTTTCTCTTGCCATTAGCCACAGTCCAGGCATCTGTCCCTCCCCTTCCAGTCAGATATACATATACTCAGTCTCTCACTACAATCAGTGATTTGTGATATCAAAAATGACCTTGGTAGAAATCTGTTCCTAAAAAGGACTTTGGTAAAAAGTTGGCCCATCACTCTTATTTCATAAACAAGGAGACCGGGACAAAGACTAATGAAGTGACTTTCACTTGTAGTGTAGTGAACAGGAGCACAGATTCTCCTATTAAGACTAGCCTGATTCAAATTCGGTTCTACCAGTTAATAGCCACATGCCTTAGACAAGTGGCCTAACCTCCTTAAGCCTTAGTTTCCTGATCTGTAAAATGAAGGCATTAATAATAGTTATTATACCTTATAGGGCTAATGTATTAAATGCAGTAATCCATGCAAAGAACTCTGTACTGTGCTGAGCACCAAGGGAGTCCTCACTAAATGTTAATTGTTACTGTACCTAGGGGCTGGAGAAACTCAGCTAGTTAGGAACAGAGTTAGGACTGGAATGCAAGTCTTCCAACTTTGAGTCTAAAACTTTTTTCAACTGCATCACTCCACAGTATGCCAATAACCCATGAGCAGATAGATATGTACACACAATCACCCTGATATGCTTACCCAGATGTCACATTTGCCAGGAAAGAAGCGTTCAGGGATCCGGGCAGCATACAGGGCAGCTCCTGTGATGTAGAGACTGGCCATCAACAGCAACCAGCCTATTTGCCCAATGGTGGCAGCCTTCAGGAATCCCTCCGAGATGACGTAGTGCAAGGTAGGAATGATTCCACTCAGACCTAGGCCCAAGAACACTCCTAGAAACCACAAGAAAAGAATAAAGTAAAAATGCAGAAGAGAAATAAGGAAGAAGTCAACGCGGTAGCACAGTACCATTAACTCTGTAAACTGAGTATTTCAAAGTAAGATGCAAAATTAGCTTCTTGTTTTAAAGAAAAAGAAGGTTCTTCAAACTCTGGGACAGTCCCACAAGACAACACAGCTATATTCTAAAGCTCTATTTACAAATGCAGGGAGCCTCCTGCTAAGAGAGGTTTAGCTTAGTAAGTCAGCAGTCTTCAAGGGTTTAGAATTATGTTGCTAAGTGTTTTAGGAAAGGACTGTAGGAGTTGGTTTAAACCACCCGAAGTGCTGCCCTTTTACAGACACAGATTAAAATACAGCGCAATTTTACATGCTATCTTCTCCTTGAAGCAACAGATATTGCTGGGGTGGGGCTGGCAATGAATGATCATATCAGCTGGGGAGGTAGGTGATGCATAAAATTAAAATACTATTAATAGTAATCTAAATCATGACCTATAATTGGGCACTTAAATTTTTTTAAATGCCCTTAACAAATGACCTAACTACCTAACTGGAGGGGTGGAGGGAAATACTGTAGTGAATAAGATGAAAAATAGAAAGAGAGAAAGGCATGTGCTTCTGAAAGCTCCCAGGCCTCACAAGTACAGAAGTCTGTCGGAATCACTGAGCCACAGCCCTAATGCCTTCAAAATCATCTACAGCAGTATTTTTCCAAACTTCTAGATATGACCTAGGTTCTAAGATCAAACTGGGTCTCAACTAGCATTTTTTTAAAATGAACTAGAATAAAATAAATACCAGACTGTGTCACAGGTGTAGGGTTAAGTACTATTTTGTAAAAGTTTTGTAATTTACATACTCGTATACATGAACATATGGATATACACACACGTTTAAGATTGTAGCAGAAAATGTCATGATCAAAAAAAGTTTCAAGTTCACTGATCTAAAACCACTTTGAAACCTGTATGTCAACCAAAGCAACACAGAATTCGTCGCCTCAGTCAGTAACTGCTCCTACATTTGGAAGCAGTATTAGGAGTGACTCTTGCAAATTTGGTAAGCTTTCTCAACAGAAAAGGAGCCTATTACTTGCTCTGAACATTACCAAATAAGCTTCTGGTACACAGCAATATATGCAGGCACATACACAGGATGCATATTCACAAATAAAATGGGAATCTCAAAGAGAAGAGGGAAATGGCAAGTGCTGACCTCACAAGAGACAGGAAGCAAGCAGGCCTAAAGAATGATTTCCTACCTCCACTCCTCTAAAAAAATGATTATGATCCTATTCTTCCACTTGCTACTTGACATGCTAAGCAAGGGCACTAATGGTTTTACCTATCATTCTTTAAGTCAAAGGCTCAGGAATGTGGTTCTTCTGATGTGTTTGAATAGTGGAATGCTCAGCTCCACTCAGCAAAGACAATCTTATCTCACGTGCTCAAAAAGGCTTAACGCCACAGTATTCCTGAAGTATACTGAAAGCCAACCCTGATCACCGTTCACCTGCACATATGAACACTTAAGGAAAAGAACAGTTGTTGTAACAATGGTCACTAATGAAGTTACTTCCACTTCTAACCTAGGTAACTGCAGATGATCTAGGGCTTGTGTTTTAATGCCAAATGGTTTTTTGTTTTGTCTTAAGGAAAAAAGAAGGATGAAAGGAAAAATAACTCTTAATATTGCTTATTCATTCTCAGTAGGCACTGGATTTGACACTGAATATAAAATTGAAGACACAGTCCTGGCTGCAAGAAGTCCCCAGTCCAGTGGGAGACAAAAACATCTCTGCTACTTCCATAATATTACAAGGAGGCCCAACCAAGGCACTGAGGAACTGCTGGTTTTGCATGTGATCTCCAGCTAAGCAGGCATTATCATAAATGTATAAAGCCCCTTTATCCTTACATCAGAAGACAGAAGAGATGCATGGTGCCTCTTGAACAGAACATAATCAATATGAAGACGAAGTCACACAGATTCAATAAAAACATAAAACAAAACAACAAAAGACTCAATCACCACAAACAGAATACTCCGAGCTGAAAGAGTGAGACAAATGGCTTACTTGACCATAAACAACACTCCCAAATATATCACCTCATGCTCACCACTGCCCCTCGATCCTAATGCCTTAAGACAACTCATAGACACTAGTACTATTACTAGAGTAAAAGTCCTTCAACAACATATTTGCATCACAAATACATCATATAATGCTTGGCAAATGGCAGAGCTTTAATAAATGCCTAGTGAATAAATGAATGTTGATTGCAGAACCTCCACATGCACTTACCTGCTCTTACTCCACGGTACTGAGGGGTGGCAAACATGTCCCACTGGGAGACTATAATGGCTGCAATGCCCAGCACACAGATGACAATCAAGTAGATGAAGCAAGGTTGTGGATTACAGTAGAAAGAATAATAAAGCCAAGGAACAAAACTTCCCATAATCAGAAGAGCAATACCAGAGTAGTCCAGTCTAGGAGAGAAAAAAAAATCATTTAATGCAGTAATTTTTAAATTACTGACTACCATAGGTCCCACTTAATCCCCAAAGACACGAGCTATTACCAATAGCTAAGAGACAACCTGGGATGCTCTTTAACTTTAAAAAAAACTCCCATCAGATGGTATTAAGAATTCTGCCACCTCTGCTGGATTTTTTCCCTAACCTACTACCTCTAAATCAGTGATCAAAATATTGACTTTGGCTGGGTGCAGTGGCTCATGCCTGTAATTCCAATATTTGGGGAAGCTGAGGCAGGAGAATAGCCCGAACCCAGGAGTTCAACACCCGCCTGGGCAACACAGTGAGACCTCATCTCTACAAAAAAAATTGTTAAAAATTAGCCAGGCTTGGTGGCAAACACCTGTAGTTCCAGCTACTCAGGAGGCTGAAGTGAAAGAATCACTTGAACTCAGGAGGTCAAAGGCTATATAGTAAGCCATGATTTGTGCCACTGCATCCCAGCCTGGACAAGAATGAGACCCTGTCTTTAAAAAAAAAAAAAAAAAAAGGACGACTTTACAGATACTTACTTAGAGAAGAGACGGGAGACCCCTTCTGAGTGGCAGTAGACTGTGTGGAAGAGCCATGAAAAAGAAAGGCAGAGAATGGCTCCTAAGAAAAATAACCCAAAGACCACCTTCTCCTGCAGAGGAGCCACAAAAGAGATGTTTGGGCGAAACATATAAAAGATCCCCAGGCACAGGAAGAATACACAACCTACGAAAAGAGTACAGGAGACAGATAAAACATCATCCTTTTGAACTCCTGGGCTGTTACATACCGATTCTGTTTCCAATCCTTCATAATTGCAATAATAACTGAATGGAAGTTCCATGAGAACACAGAAGCTTATCGAAAATTTTGGTTTACTTCCAACATTGTTGGTATCATATATACTTCAGCTTCTTACACTGGGTTTACAGAATATAATAATTTATTTGTCTGAGGGCATAATCTGAAAAAAAAAGCAGACAATGCTGCTACTTCTTAGAAGACTAAGCCGGGTTCGGTGGCTCAGCCTGTAATCCCACGTCTTTGGGAGGCTGAGGTGAGTGGACTGCCTGAGCCCGTGGGTTCGAGACTCGCCTGGGCAGCGAGACCTTATCTCTAAAATACATCAAAAAATCAGCCGGGCATGGTAGCGCATGCCTGTAATTCCGGCTACTGGGAAGGCTGAGGCGGAAGGATCACCGGAGCCCAGCAGGTTGAGGCTGCGGTGGCCGGGAGCCGCCACTGCACTCCAGTCTAGGTGACAGAGTGAGACTCCAACAAAAAAAAAAAAGAAGAAGAAGAAGACTAAATGAGTTCACCTCTACCTTTAGATCTAGATTGAAGTTTCATTTATAAAGTTTTTGGCACATACATACAGCTCAATTTTCAAAGGTCCGTTGTGCTTTTGCTTTTGTTTTTGCAATAAATTCCAATACCTCTAAACCTTGCCAAGAAATACAGCTTTCCTCCACCAACAGCTATCAAAGAGTATTATGCTGTTTCTCCTGACCAGTTGGTATCCTGATCAGTTGGTCCAGCAGATTCAACAGTTAAAGACAGTAAAATACCTACTCAGGCCATTTCCTAACCAGTGCTTAAATGGTTCTCCACGATAAGATACCATGTTCCCACTGCTTAGGGAAGGGATACTCAACATAAGGAAGGTTCAGAAATTTAGATGTTAAAAATTTGCTAAGTGATTTATCATTTAATTTAAAAAGTACCCTTGAGTTAGAAGTCAGCAACAAACTTGATTTCTCTATTCTACTCTCCCTATATTAGCAGGCAGGACCTTGGAAACACTGTGGAAATAAAATGTGTGATAAGAAATTCAAGTCAAATGGAACAAGGTCACAAACTTCTTAGTGTATTCACAAGGTTGTACAACCATTTCATTACATTTCTCAAAATATCTGATTTGTAGACTAACAATAATAAACTTCTTTCACATGCATATGGGCCATTTGTAGATCTCTGGGGAAATGTCTACTCAGATGTTTTGCCCATTTAAAAAAATTCAGTTGTTCTTATTGTTGAGTTGTAGGAGTTATTTACTAGACGCTTACCAGATAAATAATTTGCAAATAATCTCTCCCATTCTATGGGTTGTCTTTTCACTTCTTGATAATGTCTTTTGACAGAAGTTTTTAATTTTGATGAAGTCAAATTTATCTATTTATCCTTTGTTTTCCTTTGCTAGTTTGTACTTTAGGCAATTCTAAGAAGCTGTCACAGAATCCAAGGTCACAAAGATGTCTATGTCTGTTTTCCCAAAGCAGTTCATAGTTTAGCTATTATGTTTGAGTCTTTTATCCATTTTGAGTTCATTTTTGTATAGAGGGTGAAGATGGGGTCCAACTGCACTCTTTTAAATATAGCACAGTTTGTCCTAGCGCCACTTGCTGGAAGATTATTCTTTCCTTATTGCATTCTTTCCTTAATATACAATTACAATGGGGGAAAAATTACAGTTCCCAATCTACTTTAGGCCGTACTGAAATTTAACTGTGAATATTCTAAGTGTTAGAAGAAAAATAAACTAACTTCTATTAAATAATACCTCCCTCTCAGTGGTCAGTAAAATATAGTGCCACGTTTTATTTATTTATTTATTTTTTTGAGTTGGAGTCTCACTCTGTCTGTCGCCCAGACTGGAGTGCAGTGGCCGCTCCTGGCCACCGCAGCCTCGACCTGCTGGGCTCCGGGGATCCTTCCGCCTCAGTCTTCCAAGTAGCCGGAATTACAGGCACGTGCTACCACGCCCGGCTGATTTTTTGATTTATTGTAGAGATGAGGTCTTGCTGCCCAGGCGGGTCTCGAACCCGCGGATTCAGGCAATCCACTCACCTCAGCCTCCCAAAGGCGCGGGATGACAGGCTGAGCCACTGAGCCCGGCTGCACCACATTTTTTATAGCAACTTGTTCTTGGTTTGGTTTGAGGATAATGTCTGAAAATCTAGTAGACAGAAACATGACTTAAGTTCTAATAAAATCATAATGCAAATTAGGATGAGCAAACAGTAAAGCAGCGAGAGAATTCATCATTAGAAATTCAGAAAAGAAAATAGCGCATCCCAAAACATTTTTCAAAGTTCTGTTCTTACCCTCAAATACATGAAAATAAGAAAGAATAAAGTGAATCACCAACCCATTATACCACTGACATGACATACCTAAGAGATGTGTCCAGATGTTGCCTGTCTCTGTGTGTATTCTGAAAATGCTCTTGAAACAGGCCCGGAAAGAAGGCATAGGAGGCCGGTGTCCGTGTAAAAGGAAGTCATTATCCTTGAGCCAGTCTGGTAGTACATCATGAGGGATCACTCGCCACCGACCTTCCCATACCTGGAAAAAAGGTGTTATCAAACACTTCTGTGATTTTGGCTGTCAATCTGGGGACACTGACCTCAAACAACTACCTATTACTACTATTTTATAATGGGGAAAATAATTTATTTTTTAAAAGGCAAATATTTCAAAATGTATAATGTCCTATATTCTGAGCCCTTAGAAACGACTGATGAAGAAGACACTTTTTTTTTTTAGTTAGAGTCTCACTGTCGCCCAGGCTAGAGTACAGTGGCAGACTCATGGCAACTCCAGTATCAACCTGCTGGGCTCCAGCAATCCTTCCGCCTCAGTCTTCCAAGTAGCCAGAACTACAGGCATCCACTACCACACCCGGCTAATTTTTTATTTATTGTAGAGACGGGGTCTTGCCAAGTTGCCTGGGCTGGTCTTGAACTCCATGGGTTCAGGCAAACCACTCACCTTGGCCTCCCAAAGTACTGGGATTGCAGGCTGAGCCACTGGGCCCAGCCGAAGAAGACACTTTTTAAATGGACGGCTTTTCTTAGGAAAAGGAAAGCATAAGCAAATCTATAGAGCATGCCCTAAAAGCTCTGTTTCACTCTGGCTAAAGGTGGGGTGAGAGGTACAAAGTCCTACCCATACCACCCCCCCTTCATCCTGAACAACAGACTTTACCCCTGATAAATCCCTGTATTTTTATAAGATCATTTTAAAATTTAATATTCTTAGTGGAAAAAAAAGAACTATGTAAAATCAAACTTTTGTACCTTTTGCTAAAATCTCTCCCTCCCCCTTATTCTTTTTCTTCTATTCCCACCAGAGCAAATATGAAGCAAAGTTGTCAGAAAACCTTGGGTCTCTGACATTAATTAGTTGTATGAGTTTTAATTAACTATAAAATCTCCAAGCCTCAGTTTCTTCATTTATAAAATGAGGATAATAACAGTGCTTCAATTACTTCGTAAAGAAATTATGAGGATCAAACAAAATGACACAAAGCATCTCATAAATGAGTTAGCAACCCCTAGCATCCATCCCAAAGATGGTACATGATCAAACCATCCACAGAGGCTATCACCTGTCTGAGAGTTAGTGACTAACCCACCTTCCTTTGCCTGCTGGAAGGAGCGATGACACGGAAGGTTAGCCTTAGTTGCCCTTCAAGTCCCTTGGACCCCTTTCCTCCCTTTTTCCTGTGGCTCCTCCCCCATCATATTCTAGAGGAAAAGAAATCAGGGATTTGTTATCCCCTCCTCAGAAAGTCTGTTAACCCTGTCTGCACTCTGCTTCTTTTAATGTTTCTCAGCCCAGAGAGCTCGCAGCACTCAGATCACTTGATTCTGAACTAACTTGCTTCTCTAAGACGGAAAAATGTCAGGCACATGGTCTATCTTCCAGGTAATGTGGGCTTAGCAGTCCTTCCAGTCTATCACCCTACAAACAAGAATCCAGACTAGAGATCTGCAGGATTCACCTTCAGACAACGGCCTCTACCCCTGTCTTCCATGGGTCTTGTAACAAACAACATGGCTAAGCCACAGAACCTTGGTCTCTGCTATGCTGCTATGCAGGAAGAGTGCCCATTCCTTTCACTTCACAACCTATTGCCTGTTCTCATGGACATTTGTAAAAGAACAGATCCTCTGTGTAACATCTCCTCTATTTCCAAAGAAGTGATAACTAACAATTTTTTTTTTTTGAGTTGGAGTCTCACTCCATCGCCTAGGCTGGCCACCCCAACGTCGACCTGCTGGGCTCCAGGGATCCTTCTGTCTCGGTCTTCCAAGTAGCCAGAACTACAGCTGCATGCTACCATTTCCGGCTAATTTTTTGTGATTTATTTTAGAGACAAGGTGTCGCCAAGTTGCCTGGGCTGGTCTCGAACCCGCGAGCTCAGGCAATCCACTCACCTCGGCCTCCCAAAGTGCTGGCATTACAGGTTGAGTCACTGAGCACAGCCGATAACTAACAATTTAAGAACAAATGTGGCCTTCTTAATGCTCTATCAAAACTAACCCTCTCTCTCCCGTCCCACCCCCCCACGCCATCTTCCAGCTCAAAACTTGGAGCCTATGATTACTGGTGCTGATCTGGCCATTCCATGTGTGTTCCTAACATACAATAAAGTAATCTAAAATGCCAAAAGACTAATCTAGATTTCTAATGTCTACCGCTGATAGTACTACCACTTATAAAAGTTGCATGGCATATGAGAGGACATAACATGGATTTAATACGCCCGATGAGAAGCTACTTTTAACACTGCCTAAATCTCATGCTTTTCTAGCAGTTCACTTTGACTTACCATCACTAGCCAAGGGCAGAACTGGTTTCTCAGAGGCAGCTATTGATAGTTGCTTTACAACCCCCTCACCAGCTTGTTACTAATTTGCTTTTCCATTTCAAGTATTTGCCTCCACCAATAAGACCCACCTAATCAGCCCTTCCTAACCTTCATGACAGACAGACCCCACCACCATAGCAGCAATCATGTGACTAACCCCACCCCTCTGCCTGCTGTCCATCACGGTCTGCGCTTACATGCCCCCTTTATAATGATATGGAGCAGACCACCATCCAATCACCTTAACGACCTCTACCCCATCAAGGAGGAATGTTTAAAAGCATTCAAACTCGAGAAGTCAGCCACCAGTGCTTTACCAGAGTCTGGTGTGGCCAAGTGCTCTTTGAGCAGTGGCTGCTGCCATGTTTCTAAGCTCTGGCCCTCTCTCCTACCCTTGGGAGAGGTGAAACTCCTTTCTCTTTCTCTCCTCTCTCTAATTTACTTTCTAAATAAACTACCTTTTCTAATCTGGCTTCTGTGCAATTCTTTGCATCTTTCATGCGACATCGGATTGCACACCAGACACCCACACCCCCAACAGGTCTGACCTAACATTCTGGAGCCCCTGCTGGGAGTGTGACCTAACAATATATTCCACAGGATTTTATGGAGAGAAAAAAAGAGACCAAATACTGAATTTTTTGCATCTAATTTGAATTTGGGAAAGACATTATTGTTGAGATTAAACATACAAAATGTTGCTACACTATTCTACTTTGAGAGAATTTTATTTTCTAAGGAAGGGAAGGTAGAAATCAATCCTTAACACCTTCAAGGCAATTCACAATGTACACACAGTTCTGCTGTGATGCAACAAAAAGTGTTACTGTGCTATTGCACACAGACAAAAAAGTCATATGTTCTCTTTTTATATTCAGAAAGAATATACTGAGCTTCTTACTACTTATATGCATATGCATACAAACATTCCAGTTGTCTAAATACTGAGCCAGCCAGAGCTATACTTTCCTAATTATACTGTAATTAGTGACACATTCAAAAGATACCACACCCTGTATCTTTTGACTGTATATGGGAGTCATATACAGTCAGTAAAATGCTAACACAAACAGGTAACCTCTTTTACGCCCTTGAATAAAAGAATGTGATCACAACTTAGCCAAAGACATATTTATTTACAAGTTTGATAAAGATAATGTCTACCATTAAACATCTTAGCAATGGTCCACTAGGTTTGTATTAGACCATAAAATGTACAAAAATTTTTTTTGAAAAAAACAAAACCCACAGCACACATCCTAGTCCCACATGGGCCTACTTATGCTGGTAAAATAACAAAATAACAAAAATCAAAGTCTGGAAAAAAGAGAGAGAGAGAGAGAGAGAGACAGAGACAGAGACAGAGACAGAGACACACACACACCAAGACCAAATTTGGAAACTCTGAAGACTAAATTATTTTATTTTCCCTATTCCTGTAAAGAAAAGGTTTCCCAAAAGGCAAGGCCACAATACACCTCATTTTAAACTGTCTCTGTTTGCTTGCTTCCAACCCAAGAAACAGAATCCTTGTGTCACTAGACATGGCTAGTGTTCAAGTGCGGTCAGTTGCACTGACACAGCAGGGTAGAGCTACACTGGAAGCATATGTAATGGGTGCCTCTTCATTCTGCTCTCAGACAAACTGCTAGGGGATGTCTGCAACACTCATTTTTCTTCAGTAGCAGACAAATGCCCTGTCTTATTTATTCTGTCATTAGCTGTTAAACTGAAAGTTTTATCTGCTTCATTCTTTGCTCTCAGTTCAGAAAGGAGAGGCAGAAAGGCAATTAAAGTCAGCTATAGTATTCCACTGACCTATAAATATCAGCATTCCCTAAAGGCCCAGACATTAAATTTGAGACTTTAAGAGATTTCTTCACACCAAATTTGCTTTTTGAAAAACAAAATATATATTGTATACCCCTTTGTGCTAATTCTTCTGAGACAGTGATCACTAGAATAGATCTATTGTTTTGCTTAGCTTTTTCTTCACTAATTATCAAATACATTAAAATTGCCTAGGCTCTATGTAGACCCATACATGTTTATACTCCCACCAGACCCCGCTGGGCCCTCAGTCTTGGAAGAGATGCCCATGTTCAGATCATAAGGTTCTCTTCTCATCCCCTGGTTCAAAGTATAGTAATCTAAGTCAACTGACCCCAGTAATTTCCACATAATTGTGAATGTAGGGAAACCTAAAGTTAGTTTTCAGGATCTAAGACCATGTGCATAAAGTGTTTTGGCTTCATGAAACCCGTGAAAAGCTAAGGGTCACAAAACTTTATCTTTAATGAAAGAGTTCTCCAGAAATGTTTAACAAATAAATTTATATACACATATACATAGACAGACAGACTGACTTATGTTGACTAGATCACAACTGCTAGGGCCCTTACTGATCTGATTAATCAAGTACTTACAAACTTACCAGTATCTCTACTGTATCTGAGCAAGCAAACCCAATTGTAGTTACCATCTTAAGAAAAACAAAATCCCACAACAGGTCCTACGGAATCAGACAATGGGTTGGAAGATAGAGAAAGGCCACGCAGAGTGGCTCACGCCTGTAATTCCAGCACTTTAGGAGGCTGTAATGGGAAGTGAAGCCAGAGTTTGAGACCACCCTGGTCAATACAGCACCTCTACAAAAAATAAAAAATGAGCCAGACGTAGAGGCACGCCTGCAATCCCAGCTACTTGGGAGCCTGAGGCAGGAGATCACTTGAGTTCAGGAGTTCGAGGCTACAGTAAGCTATAATCACACCTCTGAGCTCCAGTTTGGGCAACAGAGTGAGATTCTGACGAAGGGAGGGAGGGAAGGAGGGAGGGAGGGAAGGGAAGGGAAGGAAGAAAGGGAAGGAAGGAAAGGAAGGAAGGAAAGAAGGAAGGAAGAAAAGACCTTCAAGACAGAAGATGTACCAGCTAAACTGAAATTGCCAGATGTGCAGGAAAACTGGAATATCAGTATCTCCAGAGCAGCTCAATTACCCATGGAATCCCTATAAAGAATGTTTCCCAAAGCAGACAAAAAATAGATTCAAGGAACCTGGGAATGCCAGTTTAATATCTCCAGGCATCAATGACCCAATTTTGTTTCATACTGTCTTATCTAAATCATCAATAAGACATTTACATGTTAGCATTTATCAGGAAAGGTTTGTTTCCCAACTGGATACCCTAGTTTTAGCAGAGCTTTATCATAACTGGGCAGGAAGACAAATGTACTGTGCCTTGAACAGGATTATGGTAAGAAGACTTTAAGAGAACTGACCTTAAGCTTCTGTCTCCATTTTGACACACACCTTCCCCAAAGCAAACCAAAGGTATTACCCTAAGGTACTACCTTTAAAAGTTTTGGTTTGGGAGGAGCTAACTATATAGCATCAGCCAAGTGTGGTAGCTCATGCCTGTAATCCCAGCACTTTGGGAGGCCAAGGAAGACAGACTGCTTGAGGCCAGGAGTTTGAGACAGCCTGGGCAACATAGCGGGACCTCATTTCTAATTTTAAAAAATTAGCAGGGTGGTGCATGCCTGTAGTTCTAGCTACTCGGGAGGCTGGGACAGGAGGATTGCTTGAGCCCAGGAGTCTAAGACTGCCATGAGTTATAATCGTGCCACTGCATTCTATCCTGGGTGACAGTGAGACCCTGACTCTTAAAGAAACAAAGTAAAAATAAAATAAATATATACTTATATATGTACACACACACATAGCATGAAAGTGGCAAGAAATTACAATCTTACCTTACAAACAAACTCCTCCATTCTTTCCATGGCATGGTGGGCTTGTAAGAGAGGGGACATGCCCATAAACCCCTCATCTTCCTGAGAAGCTTCGTCATTGCATTCATGTTCCTCAGCACCCTGCAAGGCAATCACAGGAAGGGTCAAAGACAGAGACTGGGGGCTAAATGGCAGATTTATAACGAAATTCTCTAATGGTCAAAACAAGGTCTCAGACAAGGATCAACAATACAATAAGTAAAGTTGCTTTATTACAGGATTATCAGTATTAAAAATGATCACCGGTTACCCAGTTCTCTGACAGATGCCTGAACTGTCTACAGCAGCAGCATCTGATGTGGTTTCAGCGTTGTCCCCTCCAGATCTCATGTTGAAATGTGATCCCCAGGATGGAGGCAGGGTCTAGTGGGAGCTGCCTGGGTCACCAGAGGGTCCCTCATGAATGGTTTGGTGCCCTTCTTGTAGTCATGAGTGAGTTCTCACGCTAACCGTTCACACCAAGGGCAGGTTGTTTAAAGGAGCCCGGTGCCTTTCTTCTCCCTCTTGCTTCCACTCTCACCAAGTAACATACTGTCCCCCCTGTCCTCCATGAGCAAAAGCTTCCAAAAAAACCTTCTGGAGGCCTCACAAGAAAGTGAGTAGATGTTGGCGCTGTGTAGAACCATGGACCAAAATCAATCTCTTTTCTTTAAAAATTACCCAGCCTCAGGTATTTCTTTACAGTAACACAAAATGGACTAATACAGTTCCTATGTGTGTTTCAGCAGCAAATTCCTGGAGTAACTTTTACTGGTTTGTTTTTATTTTAATAACAATTTTCATACAATACATAATATTATGCAAAATTGAGGAATTACTGAGGGGAAAATCTTCAAGAACCCCACCTGTATATACAAAATAAATAATTATAATACAACGTGGTAAGTGCTCTAGTAATGAAAGGAGAGAAAAACATTTACTAAACGTTTAAGATACGTCCAACACAGAGAAAGGGACTTTATATAGGCTATCCAACTTAATGCTGGCAACCACCTTACTAGATAAATATTCTTATCCCCATTTAACATATAGGAACATTAGGCAAAGAGGTTAAAGAAGTTGTCCAAGGTTAAAGCTGGTAAAGTAGAAAAGTCAAAAATCCAAAACTCATTGCCTTTCCATATTCTTAAGGAAATAATTTATTTGAGGAAACGGAGAAAGAAGTGACAATTTGGTAAGGTCTGAAGGGATAGAGAAGATAGATTGATAGATGATAGATATAGATAGATAGACAGACAGACAGACAGACAGACAGACAGGGAATGGTGACTCACGCCTGTAATCCCAGCACTTTGGGAGGCAGAGGCAAGAGGACTGCCTGAGCCCACGGGTTCAAGACCAGCCTGGGCAACTTGGGGAGACCTCGTCTCTACAATAAATTAAAAAATTAGCTAGTATGGTGGCATGTGCCTGTAGTTCCAGCTATTTAGAAGGCTGAAGCAGAAGGATCGCCTGAGCCCAGCAGGTCGAGGCTGTGGTGGCCATGAGTGTGCCACCATTCCAGCCTGGAGTGCACTCCAGACTCTGCACTCCAGACTCCGACTCAAAAAAAAAAAAAAAAAAAAAGATAAGGATAATTTCTGTTTCAGACCAAGATTTATACTAATTTAGACAGAATTATACTGTAAGAAGGGCAATGGACTGGGAAATCAGAAGACCTAAGTAGTAAAGGCAGTTCTACCACTAACATCAATGGCTCCTTACTAGAGGTCAATCTTCTCATTTATATCTAAAAGCATGAGTTCAAACAATCTCTACAGTCTTCCACATCTCTAAAATTCTGTGATTCTGTAACTCAGTGAATAATGACAGCACAAGAGAACTATAATTCTCTATCTAAACAAGGGCCTGCTAGATCAAAAGTACTGCTAACACGACTGCATGAAGAAATGAACTGATTCTCTACCTTTAATCAGAGAACTGGTAAGAATGAACACACAGAAGCTATAGGTAATCTACCACTATATGAACATGAACATATTTTAAAAGAAATTTTGAAATCTCATTTTCCTCCTCTTCACTTTTTCAAGATAGTAAATAGAGGCTATGATATGATGCAGCATGTGAAACATGTTACACATCCATCTCTGAATTTATTTTTAAAAAGGAACATTTTTCAAGAAAACTATCTTGAATCTGCTCTCTACTATTCCCACAAATAAAATGCACTCCCATCTTTGCTTACCTAAAACTTACCTATCCTTTAATAGTAGCCCATCATATTTCTTGTTTACCCTTCCCAAACTACTCCAACCTAGTGTTTCTCAGTCTTTCATTACCGCCACCCTCCAGACCAGGAGCATTTTTAGATTACTTCCTTCATCCCTATGAAATTTTAATAACACAGACATACAATCTGTTTATGCATTGTAATCCATTGTAGGACTCTAAACTGTAGTAACATTTAACAGTCAAACCCTCCACCTTACCAAGAACCAATTTTCGCCAGACTGCAAATTCCACCTAACCCATAGCAACTGCCTCCTCTTCTGAACTTATTTAGCACTTAAGTAAGCACCCCTCATTTGACAATATCTGATTACAGCTCATTTTACTGACTTATACTGTCTTATTTAGTGTTTGATAGATTTCATGTTTTTGTGTGGCACTTCCTAAACTAGATTTAAGTCTTTTTCCCCATGGCTCCCAGAACATACTTACACAGTGGCTAAATTAATAAATGCTTTAAAAGATTTTCAACATTAAACCAAAGAGAACTGTACCTAATTAAACATAAAACAAAAATGATAAAATTCCATTAAACTACAAATTAAATGAAAACTGAAAATAGGTAACAGCTTGAAATGATTAGGAGACTGACTTTACAATATAAAATTTTATATAAAATATAAAATAGTTCAAGTATGTATGCATATTCAACATGTAACTGACTCTTCACAAAAAGAAATAGAAACAAGGATTCAATTTTTATTCTCATACAAATTACATCAGCAGTTTCAAAACTACAAATAAGAATATAAAACAAAATAAGAGTTAAGTGTTTCCTGTACTATCAAGCATAAAACCTGATGAAATTGCAGTCTGAATCAATGGGACTAAGTAATCAGTGAGATTACTTACTAATCAGTAATTCTGATTATCAGGCTGAGTGCAGTTAGATACACAGAGGAATACGAATAGGAAAAGGTAAGCTTGCCTCACCCGACAAAGAAAGGACACTTGATCTACTATTACAGACTTATGTAAGGAAAAATGAGGAAAGGACGCCTCTTTCAACACACACTCGCTACTATATGCAACTATAAGAGAGAGAAATGAATGGTGCCACCAATCACAGGGAGGGAAGAAGAACAAGTTCTTTGCTCCTGGAAAAGGAACACTTTATGTCCTTAGCAGGATTAAGAGACGCTTTCTGAAAGAAAACAGAGGTACACTCAGAATGTAGAACGATGGTCTGGGATAAACACTAGCAATAAGCCAATAACAATGTCTATCCATTCATCAAACATTTACTAAGTGTGTTTGAAGAAAAAGTGGCTGATTGCTATAATGGATTAAGATTGAGTTGAAGTCACTTAAACCTCAACTATACTGATGCATTCTATAACCTTTGACAAGATTACATTAATTCTCTCTCAGTATCAGTTTCCTTATCTGTAAAATAGCTTTAATAATACTATACCTTCACTGCAGATGTTTGATGATCAATGATAATGAATAAATAGGAACTATCACAGGGCCTAGGATTCAGAAGGTAACAAATAAATAATGCCCTTTATTACTATAACAACGGGCTAGGAACTAAGTACATTAAGGTAGGTATTACAACCTAGTGGAGAAGACACATGTAAATAAACAACAACAGCAGTGAGCTTAGAGAACTGTAAGAATAAGATCTGATGCAGAGACAAAATAGTTAACTTTGGTACTGTGGAATTTCTTAGAAAGGTAACATCTAAAGCAAACCTTGAAAAATGTATAAAAGTTCACCAGATGTGAAGGGGAAAGGCATGAGAGGAAAGGTAATAATAGCATGTATGCAAAAACACAGAAGAAAAGGCATGATACAAAAAATATGGTAGTTTAGCATGACTGCAGTAAAAAGTATATGTGAGGCAGGCTCGGTGGCTCAGTCTGTCATCCTGCACCTTTGGGAGGCTGAGGTGAGTGGATTGCCTGAGCCCGCGGGTTTGAGACCCGCCTGGGCAGCGAGACCTCATCTCTACAATAAAATCAAAAAA
>NW_007248496.1:311242-317220 GCF_000164805.1 Carlito syrichta
AAGTCCCTGTGTGAGTGAGAGAGCGTATGGAAAATTTTGAGTACGTGCAGGTGAGCAAGTGGGCGTGTGAGTGGTTGACTGAGTGAGGGCTAGGGAGCTAGCAGCCAGGGCTCTCCTGCTGCAGCGGCTGGTGTGAGAACTGCTGGGCTTGGACCCTAGCGACTCCTGGGACACAGAAGCTGGTGCCATTTTTTCTTTTATTTTTTTTAATCAACAAGCCCTCCCTGGGAAGAAAATGTTGGGAGAGACTGTCTAAGTTGGGGCTCATGAGCAAATGGTCAGGCCCCTGGTGCAACAACTGGTGCTGCAGCTTTTCTGCTTTGTCCCTGGATCTTCCCAGGTTGCAGAAGCCCAGTGCCATTTTTTTTTTTTTTAAACGGACAAAAGCGGGCAGGGAGAAAATATCACCCCAGGCTCTCCCTCACCAGTGCAACAGAAGAGAGACTGCAGGCTCCTGGCTTTGCCTCACAACTTCAGTGCCTGTCGGGGCACTGGCAGCAGGGGCTGTGGAGAGAGTCCAGAGGCAAAGTCCCATGGAAGAGGACAAGAGAGGAACCCCACCACGGGGCAGGAAAGTGCTCTGACTTGCTCACCATGGAGCAACACACCCCATCTCTGTGACTGGTGGATCAACTACTCAGGGATTGATCATGACCCAGAGGGAATATCCTGAAAGCACAAACTTTGAGGGACCTGAAGAGTGCTGAGTTCCAGGCACCCCATCCCCTACCCTGATCCAGTCACGGGACAAAGCGTATGACCAGAAAAGAACGAGGAAGAACTCCAAAGAGATCAGTGGTGAGTCCAGGCTAACCCAAACCCCCTCCTCCCAAGCAATCCTCTAAACGTCAGACCCACACAGCTGGGCCATGACTGAGAAGGACAAACCCTGGTGGAGCCTGGACGTCAGTCGCAGGAGGAGAATTCCATTCCAGGATAGGCCTGGCTGGGGCACCCCTGGTGAGAGTACATACCTGGGAAAGAGACAATCCTGGGAGGAGGAGACCTCCCTGACCATAAGACAGTGGGAGGGGAGGACTGCAACCCCACCCACCTGCACTGCCCCTCCTCCTTCCCTGCTTCAGACACTGAGAGTGAAAGAGGTGGCTCTGCAGGAGAGACCTGATTAGAGGAACAATGACACAGCCTGCCACAAGAGGGCAGGGTTTTTTAAAAATTTTCCATTTTTAAAAAAAATTTTTAAATGTTTTTGACTGTTTGTTTGTTGGTTCATTTTTTAAAAAATATTTTTCCTTTGTGCATGAATGTGTATTTGAGGGTTTGATCTGCTCCCCCACAAATATTATTTTCTTTTTCTGTTTCTTCTTTTATTTGTCATTTTCTGTTTATGTGTGTATGTGAATGAGTGTTCATCTTTCAATTTTGTTGTTGTTATTGGTTTGTTTTTGCTCTTTTGTTCTTCGAGGTTTTTTTTTATTTTCACTTTTTATAGTTTAAGGTGTGTGTCAATATATGTGTGAGGATTCGACCTGAATTCCATTCCCCCCCACCCTTAGGTCTTTCTGTTTTTCTTCTCTATTCACTTTATGCTAGGAATGTGTGCGTGTTTAGTTTTCTTGGTTTTTTGTTGTTGTTTGTTTTGTTTCACTTTGTTGTTATTCCAGTTTGTTTTGGGGGGTGTGTGTATGTCTGTGTGTGTGTGTTCAATTGTTTTTTGCATTGATTTCTGCTTTGTATCGTCTTATAGAGTGATGGGGGGAGTGGGTCTCAGGGAACACTGTAATTTGCAAGTAGTTTCTGAATCCTAGCACCCCATCCCCTACTTTATTTGAATTTCAAAAACTACAAGAGACAGCAAAGCTTCCCATCTACTGTCCTACTTCAAAACAGAACAAATCCAGAGCCCGGATTAGGGAAGATACCAGGACTGAGCAAACATCAGAAGGGAAAGCCTCTCCTACTGACACTGAACAACAGAACTAAAGAGAAAAACAAATGAGGAAAAAACAAAGGAAGACCTCAGGCAATTTGAAGTGTACCAAAGACAAAACTCCTGAAAAGTCCAACCTCGGTGCCCAAACAATGGAAGTTACCAATGACTGGCCCCAGAATACAACAGGGATTAGGGAATGGATGGAAAGAGTGAATAAGACTAAAGAAAGACAAGATGCAACACTAAAAGAACTTTTAACAGAGATTTTGGCAATAAAAAATTTCATCCAGGAAACAAATAACAAGATGACAAGCATGGAAAGCAGAATTAATCTAGCTGAAGAAAGAATCTCAGAACTTGAAGACCAGAACATGGAACCAACCTGATCAATAAAAAACATAGAAAGAAGACTCAGAAAGAAAGAACAAAGCCTACAAGAGATGTGCAAGTATATCAAGAGGCCAAACCTACACCTGACTGGTATCCCAGAAGAAGAAAGAGAAATGGAGAACAACTTGGAGCATATTCCAGGAGGTAATCCAAGAAAACTTCCCTATCTCATCAGAGATGTGACCAGCCAAGCACAAGAGATACAGAGAACCCCCCATAAGATATCAAATGAGAAGACCAACCCCTAGACACACAATAATTCACCTACACAAAGTCGGCACAAAAGAAAAAATCCTAAAGGCATCAAGAGAGAAAGGTCAGACTACCTACCGGGGAAAATCAATCAGAATAGCAGCAGACCTATGGGTAGAAACATTACAAGCAAGAAGGAACTGAAGCCCTATATTCAAAGTCCTTAAAGAAAACCTATTTCAACTAATAATTTCCTATTCTGCCAAGCTCAGCTTCATCAGTGATGGAGAATCAAAATCTTTCCCAGACATCCAATCCCTAAGAGATCATACAGCTTCCAGACCAGCTCTACAGGAGACACTTAAAAGGTATTAAGCACAGAAGAAAGAAAAAAAATACTACACATTTCCCAAGAGAACAGCAGCGCACAGAATCAACAGAGAAAACAGTGCAACAAGAAACTTGAAAACACACACATACATTAACCCCAAAGCCAAAAGAAAACAAGCAAAGAAAAAACTTTATAAGAGCCTCATGACAGCAATAAACAATCACATTTCAATAATCAGCCTGAATATGAATGGACTAAATGCATCACTGAAAAGAAAAGAATGGCAAACTGGGTAAGAAACCATGACTCAATTATTTGCTGCATCCAGGAGACTCATCTCACTACAAGGGACGCACATACACTCAAAGTTAAAGGATGGAAAACAAGTTTCCAGGCAAATGGATCACAAAAGAAGACAGGGGTTGTGATCTTAAAATCAAACAAAACAACCTTTTAAGCTATAAAAAATTAAAGAAAATGCAAAAGGACACTAAATAATGACAAAAGGTTCAATCCATCAACAAGAAATATCCATCCTAAAGATATATGCACCCAAAACAGGAGCACCAACATTTATAAGCAACTACTAAGTAACTTAAACTAAAAAAAATATTGATTCTAACACTATTACAGCAGGGGACTTGAATACCCCATTAACAGCCCTAGATAGATCATCAAGGCAAAAAGTCAACAAGGAGATGCAGAACCTAAACCTGACATGCGACCAAATGGACTTAATAGATACCTACAGATTATTCCACCCAACAACCACAGAGTATACATTCAACTCATCACCACAGGGTGATGAATCCAAGATCAATCACATCCTTGGCCATAAATCAAGCATAAACAAATTCCATATGGTTGAAATCTTGCCATGCACACTCAGACCACAGTGCAATAAAAATAAACATCAACACCAACAACATTTCCCCAAAGCCCACAAAGACATGGACACTAAACAGCATGATGCTGAACAACTACTGGATCAACACTGAAATCAAAGCAGGAATTAAAACATTCCTGGAAACAAATGAAAATGAAGAAATATCATACCAAAACCTCTAGGATGCCATGAAAACAGTTTCTAAGAGGGGAATTTATTTCTCTATGAGCACACATCAAGAAAAATCACAAGTGGAGAGCCTAACAAATCACCTAAGGGAGCTGGAAAGAGAAGACCACCAAAGCCTCAACTTTAAAGAATCCAAATCAGCAAAATAAGAGCCCAAATATGGGACAGAGAAAACAAAAATATCATAAAAAACATCAACAAAACAAAAAGCTGGTTCTTTGAAATAATTAACAAGACTGATGGACCTCCAGCCAGAATGACCAAGAAAAAGCCCAAATAAACACAACCAGAAATACAAAAGATCAAATCACAACTGACCCCAAAGAAATACAAAAGATTATCAGAGATTACTATGTACACCTACATGGAAACAAACTTGATAACCTAAAAGAAATGGAGGACTTTCTGACATCACACAACCTCCCCAGATTGAAACAAGAAGACATTGAGATACTAAATAGACCAATAACAACCTAGGAAACTGACTCTGTCATACAAAAACTCCTACAAAAAAAAAAGCCCTGGACCAGATGGCTTTCCAGCAGAATTCTACAAAACATACAAGGAAGAGCTGATATCAATCCTTTTGAAAGTACTGCAGGCAATGGAGGAAGACGGAATTCTCCCCAAACCATTTTATGAAGCTAACATCACACTGATACCCAAACTAGGTAAAAATCCAACAAAAAAAGAGAACTACAGGTCAATATCCCTTATGAACATAGATGTAAAAATCCTCAATTAGATTCTAGCAAATCAGATCCAAAAACACATCTCAAAAAACATCCACCATGACCAAGCAGGTTTCATCCCCAGAATGCAGGGCTGGTTCAACATTTGCAAAACCATAAATGTAATTAAATACATCAACAGATGTAAAAATAAGAACCACATGATTATCTCATTAGATGCAGAAAAAGCTTTTGATAAAATCCAGCATCCCTTCTTGATAAAAACCTCCAAGCACCTAGGTATAGAAGGAACATACCTCAAAATAGTAAGTGCCATCTACAATAAACCCACAGCTAACATATTGCTAAATGGACAGAAACTGGAAACATTTCCCCTAAAAACTGGAACAAGACACGGCTGCCCACTCTCAGCCCTCATGTTCAACAGTGTGTTGGAAGTCAATTAGACAAGATAAGGAAATCCAGGTTATCCAAACAGGAAAAAAAGAAGTCAAGTTATCCCTCTTTGCTGATGATATGATCCTATACCTTGAAAATCCAAGAGAATCTGTCAAAAACCTGCTTGAACTGATAAAGGACTTTGGCAAAGTCTCAGGGTACAAAATAAATGTGCAAAAGACAGGTGCATTCCTATACACCACAACACGCAGGTAGAGACCCAAATTAAAAGCACAATCCCATTCACAATAGCCACACACAAAAAATGAAATACCTCAGCATCATCCTAACCAGAGAAGTGAAAGATTTTTACAACGAAAACTGCAAAACACTGCTCAAAGAAATCTAAGAGCCGGGCTCGGTGGCTCAGCCTGTAATCCCGGCGCCTTTGGGAAGCTGAGGTGAGTGGATTGCCTGAGCCCGCGGGTTCGAGACCCGCCTGGGCAACTTGGCGAGACCTCATCTCTACAATAAATCAAAAAATCAGCCGGGTGGGGTAGCGCGCGCCTGTAATTCCGGCTACTCAGAAGGCTGAGGCGGAAGGATCGCCGGAGCCCAGCAGGTCGAGGCTGCGGTGGCCAGGAGCGGCCACTGCACTCCATTCTGGGCGACAGAGTGAGACTCCAACTCAAAAAAAAAAAAAGAAATCTAAGAAGACACAAGCAAATGGAAAAATATTTCATGCTCATGGATAGGAAGAATCAACATTGTTAAGCTGTCCATCCTTCCAAAGGCAATCTACAGATTCAACACAATACCCATTAAGTTACCAACATCATTCTTCTCAGACCTGGAAATGACAATACAGAAATTCATATGGAAACACAGACAACTACGAATAGCCAAAACAATCCTTAGCAAAAGAAACAAAACAGGAGATATTACACTTCCAGACTTCAAACTTTACTATAAGGCTACAGTAATCAAAACAGCCTGGTATTGGTACAAGAACAGGCACATAGACCA
>NW_007248496.1:317240-317450 GCF_000164805.1 Carlito syrichta
GATTGCAGAACAGGACCCCTACCTATCACCATACACAAAAATTAACTCTAAATGGATCAAAGACCTAAACGTAAAACCTCAAACTAAGAATCTTAGAAAACACAGGAGACACCCTTATGGAAATTGGAACTGGTAACCAATTCCTATTCAGAACTCTAAATGCCCATACCTTAAGAAATAAGATAGACAAGTGGGACCTCATCAAACTAA